>NC_057419.1:74265344-74448515 GCF_019320065.1 Cervus canadensis
TTATCTTCTTCTTCTGGGACTCCTATGATTCGAATGTTGTTTCACGTTGTCCTAAAGGTGCCTGAGATTGTCCTCCTTTCTTTTGATTCTTTTTTCTTTTTTCCTCTCTGGTTCATTTATTTCCACCATTTTGTCTTCTCCCACACTTACCCTATCTTCTGCCTCTGTTATTCTACTGTTGGTTCCCTCCAGAGTGTTTTTGATCTCATTTATTGCATTATTCATTTTTAATTGACTCTTTTTTATTTTTTCTAGGTCCTTGTTAGACATTTTTTGCATCTTCTCAATCCTTGTCTCCAGGTTATTTATCTGTAACTCCATTTTGTTTTCAAGATTTTGGATCATTTTTATTATAATTATTTTAATTCTTTTTCAGGTAGATTCCCTATCTCCTCCTCTTTTGTTTGGCTTGGTGGGCATTTTTCATGTTCCTTTACCTGCTGGGTATTTCTCTGCCTTTTCATCTTGTTTAGATTGCTGTGTTTGGGGTGGCCTTTCTGTATTCTGGGAATCTGTGGTTCCTTTTTATTGTGGAGGTTTCTCCCAGTGGGTGGGGTTGGACGATTGGCTTGTCAAGGCTTCTTGGTTAGGGAAGCTTGTGTCGGTGTCCTGGTGAGTGGAACTGGATTTCTTCTCTCTGGAGTGCAATGGAGTGTCTAGTAGTGAGTTTTGAGATGGGTCTATGTGTTTGGTGTGACTTTTGGCAGCGTGTATGTTGACGTTCAAGGCTATGTTCCTGCGTTGCTGGAGAATTTGCATGGTATGTCTTGCTCTGGAACTTATTGGCTCTTGGGTGGTGGCTGTTTTCAGTGTAGGCATGGAGGCTTTTGGATGATCTCTTATTAATTAATGTTCCCTGTAGTCAGGAGTTCTGTGATGTTCTCAGGTTTTGGGCTGAAGCGTCTTGCCTCTGGATTTCAGTCTTGTTCTTCCAGTAGCCTCAAGACTTCTCCATCCATACAGCACTGATAATAAAACCTCTAGGTTAATGGTGAAAGGATTCTCCACAGTGGGGGACACCCAGAGAGGTTCACAGAGTTACATGAAGAAGAGGAGAGGGAGGAAGGAGATAGAGGTGAGCAGGAGGAGAAAAAGGGGGACT
Organism: Cervus canadensis; assembly: GCF_019320065.1. NCBI lineage: Eukaryota > Metazoa > Chordata > Mammalia > Artiodactyla > Cervidae > Cervus > Cervus canadensis. Next base: position 74,266,447 of record NC_057419.1, read on the forward strand.
CAAGAGGAGAGAGACAGATCTAGGCAGTTCTCTGTTCCCAAAGTGTTCTCTGTAGCCCTGACACCCATAGAGATTCACAGAATTGGATTGAGAAGAGAAGAGGGAGGGAAGAAATAGAGGTGATCTGGGGGAGAAACAGGAGAGTCAAAAGGGGGAGAAAATAATCAAACCAATAACCACACTCCCGAGTAAAACTGGGTACTGAAGGTTAGATTCTTAAATGTCCAAAATTGATATCAAATACTGAAAAACAAAGATTAAAAATCTAGAGTAGAGGTTAGACTCTTTAAAATACAATTAAAAAAAACAAAAACAAAAAATTAAAGAAATATATATGAAGTTCACTTTAAAAATAGTGTCCTTTTTTTGCCAGGCTATAGTGGGTTATAAAAATGAAAATTAAGGAGTAATAGAGGAGTAATAGAGGACTTTAAAAAAAAAGAAAGAAAAAATCATTTTAATTAAAAAATAATAATAGTAAAAATATATCTAGGAATTTTTCTGGAGCTTTTGTGGGCTGTGTGGGTTCAGTTCAGTTTCAGATAGCTCCTTGTTCCAGCTTACACTTCTCAATATCTCTAGGCCCCTTCTTGTGTAGTTGGTGTTAACTACAGCAATTTTAATCTGTTGCACCTGTCACTTCTGAAGCCGTTCCCTTTGTTTATTTGGCTTCTGTTTGCAGGTCTCTACAGTGTCTAATTTCTGCCCTGACACAAGTGGGCGGAGGTGGTCTCTTGTTTAGGTTCGCTTGTTCAGTCATGCTGTGGGGAGGGAGGGGCACTGCAGACAAATGTCACTGGCGTGTGTGGGGAGCACTCGGAGTGTTCCAGTCACACTGGGTTTGCCCCCACTCATGGCATGTGTGCTTTCCCAGTCTACACTGCTCTGGCTCCAGCCTGCTCTACAGGGAGCGGGCCCTGATTTGCGTGTACTTCCCAGGCCCAAGCCACTCAGGTTCAAGTTTTGGGGTAATCCACAAAGGCACAGGCTCAGTTGGGCCTGCTTTTTGTGCCTTCCCTGGCCCAAGCAGTTCAGGCACCCAGGAGCTTGACGAGCGCACTCTCCCCAGGTGCGGTGCGCTTTCTCCCCTCCGCGGTCCCAGTCTCAGTTTCTGGGCACGCTGTTCGGGTGTGCCTTGTGTCTCTTCTGGGGAGCTGATCTCTGGATGCGACCCTCCCAGAGGATGTCAAACATCAAGAATCTCAGGAAGTCTTTGGTTAGAGACTGGAAGCCTGTTTGCAGTTTGGTAGGGGATGCCCTCTCTGGAGCTGAGTTTTCCCCTTTCCCCTACCCCCTGTCTCCTGCCTCCAGTGGGGAATGGGCCAGTCCGCAGCCGGCTAGCTCTTCTCTGGTATTCGCTCAGTCCTTTGTTCTGGGAACGGGCGGGCAGTGCCTAGATTTAGGGCTTTTCACAGGTTAATTCTCTCTCTCTTGGTATCCCACAGTTTAAGTTGCTATCTCGCCTTAGCTCCCCCCGATTGCCCTCAGGGATTTCAGGCCCGATCCTTACTTTTAGCAATGCCGCCTGCTCCTCTACGTTCAGCCCCCACTTGCTGGTGTCGGATGTGAGCGTCTGGGGTACTTTTCTGCTGGGAGTTGCTTTTAGGCATGTAATCTGTGGATTTATTTTTCCTCCCAGTTAGATTGCCTTCCAAGATTGGAAACCTTCCCCCAGACCCGCTGGTGAGAGGGTTTCCTGATATTTGGAAACTTCCTCTATTAAGACTCCCTTCCTGGGATGGATCTCCATCCCTAACTGTATTGTCTCTCTTTTTATCTTTTATATTTTGTCCTACCTCCTTTCGAAGACAATGGGGTGCTTTTCTGGGTGCATGATATCCTCTGCTAGTGATCAGAAGTTGTTTTGTGAAGTTTGCTCAGCATTCAAATGATCTTTTGATTAATTTGTGGGGGAGAAAGTGGTCTCCCTGTCCTATTCCTCTGCCATCTTAGCTCCTCCTCTGATAGGTTTCTTATTCAAGGTAGGTAGGGAAGTAAGAACATATCCGCTAGCAAAATAATGTCTCATAAAATAAAGTCTGTGATCACAGGAATGCGATCAGGTACTGTAATGTAACCATAGGAGTGGCACCTATCAACTTGACATATCTATTGATTAGAAGTAAAAGAGCTGAATAGATATTTCTCCAAAGAAGACATACAAAAGGCCAATGGGTCCATGAAAAGTTGCTCAACATCACTCAATTCATTTCAGTCTCTCATTCATGTCCAACTCTTTGCGACCCCATGGACTGTAGCATGCCAGGCTTCCCTGTCCATCACCAAGTCCTGGAGCTTACTCAAACTCATGTTCATCGAGTCCATGATGCCATTCAACAAATCGAAAACTCTGTCGTCCCCTTCTCCTCCCGCCTTCAATCTTTCCCATAATTGTTTTTACAATTTATGGATCTATTATTTCAAAATAAAGGGTTTGAAATAAACAGGGAGGCTGTAACTCGTGGTTCAGTTGATAGTGTCCAGGTTTTCTCTCCTTATGGGACAGGCTTCCTAAGCCCATTGCAATTGACTGAGTCACCTGATTAGAATATGCTTCTGATAGAGGCAGTGATTTAAAATAGAATGCTGAGCTTTACAAAGATACTAGGATATGAGGAAATGCTTATGTAAACAGAGAAAGAGAGTCAAGAGATAATCTCTGAGTTACAAGAAGTTGAAAAGGCTAAAAAAAATAGAGATTATATCTACTAAAAGGGGAGCATATTAACTTCAGCAACAAAAGGAATACAGGGGATAATTGAAACTGCTGGCGATCTTTGTGGTTAGGTCATCTTACCCTGTTGGCATTTGCCAGCAATGGATGCAACATTCTTAGTAACACAGACATCTTTTCATTCAACAGTAACATCTCAGACAGTGAAAGGTGATTTATGTTTTACTCTAAAGATCATGAGAAGACAGTGGGAAGGGCTGATTTATAACAATTAAAAAAAATCTTTTCAAATCCATCAATCAGAGTTATTACAATAACAAAGAGGTAGTTTGTGTGTCCTTTCTCCACAGGCATGTAACGGGATGCAAATTCTACATCTCTAAATAAGGGAAATGTAGAATCTAAACTCTATACAATGTGGAAAATCTTTAGAAGCTGTGGGGCAGGAAGGATTCTCTTCTGTCAGACATCAACAAGACCTCTCCCAAAATGTGGGAAAGTGGGACAAACACAAGAAGAACTGGTGAAGGAGAAGAGTTGTGAGGAGCTTGTTGTTGAGTCCTGTCTGATTCTTTGCAACAACATTGACTGTAGCCTGCCAGGCACCAGTGTTCATAGGATTTCTGAGGCAAGAATACTAGAATGGGTTGCCTTTCCCTTCTGCAGGGGCACTTCCCAACCCAGGGATCGAACCTGGGTCTCCTTCATTGCAGGCAGATTCTTTACCCTCTGAGCCACCAGGGAAGCCCCCTTTCTAAAGGTAGCCAGATAATGTTTAGACCATGTTCTTTCGTTTTTGGTCGATTCCAACCCTGCAGGCACCGTCGGTTTGAATTTTATAAGCACACAAAGTGGAGGCATTCATGGCTTACAGTGTCTGGATTTGTACACACAAAGGGAAAGATATTGGGAGTCTAGGTGCAGAGAAATGCAGAAGAAAGTGACACTAGTTCTAGCACTGTAAAGAAATTTAATAGCCCAAAGTTGAAAAATTTGTATGGGGTGGCATGGAGACCTCCTCTGTTTGAAGATATTCACCTCAGGTTGGGACTCGAGCCCACATGACTGGGACTGAAACCCACCTGGCCGGGACTTGAATCCAGCCAAAATCCTGTTTGGGACTTGAACCATGGTCTTTTAAATAGAATCACTCACCTAGTGCCTGGCCTTACTGAGGCTCAGCTTTTTCTGTCTCAAAACACAAGGAATTCAGAAAGGCAAAGTGTAAGTCAGGAAATAGAATTACTAATATAGAACGCTTGTAAGAGATGGAAGCAGGCAGGTGATGGAGCTCTGCCCTGAGGATTAAGTGGGCTACATTTTATAATCAAAGGAAAGTGAAAGAGGGGGAAAGACTGACGTCTTTGAATAGAGCTCAGGCCTACATCACTCACTCCCACTTCATTTGGGGCAGGAGAGTATCTGACCCTATGAGGTCAAGCTCGGATTATCATAGTACATCTTCAAATCAGTAGAAGGGTGGTGACATTCTTCTTTTACCTATGGGACTGGAGCATATCTCATGTTTTATTTATAGCTTCATATTTAAGCAAGCCTGCTTCCTTTCACAATTTTCTGATATATTTCTTGAGCGATCAATAACTTACAGTGGTCTCCCAAAGGTTCCTAGGTTTCTCTATCTCTAAGCCTCTACTAGACTTCTGTAGCTACCCATGTGTCTGTCTGTCTGTGCTCAGGCCCTCATTCATGTCTGACTCGTTGCAACCCCATTAACTGTAGCACTCTAGGCTCTCTGTCTGTGGGATTCTCCAGGCAGGAATACTGAAATGGGTAGCCATTTCCTCCTCCAGGGGATGTTCCACACCCAGGGATTGAACCTTCGTCTCCCACATTGCAGGTGAATGCTTTTTCACCGAGTCACCTGGGACAGGTACCTGTATGCTATGCTATTGTATCCCTGTCATATGGAAGCAGGCTCCCCCAGCCAAGAGCAGTCATTTCTCTTGGTGGGTGTCCTCTCCATGAGGGTCTCCAGCTTGGACCATTGTCTGGAATTTAGTGAACAAGGTTCTTCCCAACAAGAGGAGGGGACAGTCTTGCATGATCAGAAACTGATGATCAAAGGTAAACCTCCTAGCAAGGACTTGATGGGAGGGGCAGGTCACTTGGTTTGGGACCTTCCTTCCATCCCCATTATCATGGAGGATTGGAATGACAAGGTCCAAGGGAAATCAGCACAGGGGAGCTGCCCCACATATAAAATAACTGTCCTCCCTGCCACATCAAGGGTTACCTGAGGCTCCTCTGGAGAAATGACCAGGTGTCCTTTGGGAGCCAGGGAGTTTCCGGGGCTCCATGAGTATTCGGTCCCCTCGGCCAGCTTGGTCTGGCAGCCTCGAGTCTCCTATAGGACTGGAGGGACTGTGGTCATGATTCTGGTGGCCCTCTAATTTGTGTATCTATCGGGTCGGGTACTAGTGTTTTCCCAAACAGGGAGCATTCGTCCTTCCAGTCAGCCTCCTGGCTGTACATAGATCCATCCTTTGTGCATGAGACAGTGGCTCTGATCCAGGCTGCCTGGATTCTGTCCCCGCCATGGGCTTTGGTAAGGGAGAGTAACCCTGAGGTGGTGAGGGGTTTGAGCTGTCACTTTGTGTAATCATGCTTTTTCCTGTTGTCCCTGAATCTCTTTTGCCTGCTCAACCCTATCTCTATCATTGAGTATGCCAAAGGCAAAATCCATGAGTTGATTTATGGGGGTCTTTGGTCTAAAGCTGCCTACATGGTACATTAGAGGAAGATGTTCCGGCAGACTGTTCCACACCCTCAGAACTGGGAAGGCAGCAGTTCAGGTTGTGGTTCTTGGGAAAGTAGACTAAGAAGCTGATCATATAAAATATCAGTCTCCTGTTGGAGAAAGAGGCACTTTGAAAGGGGTGTGAGCGCTTTCACAGGAGGGAGTTAAAAGGAGTTCTTTAGACATGGATTTTGGAATACGGTCATGAACATTTGGATCCATGGGACTTCACTCCTCCCCGCCCATTTTTGGGTTAGGATGTCAGAAGACAGGGACCAATGGGAGTTATTTGTTCTGGTGCACTCCCAGTGTCAACAGTGGGTTCCCTGTGAGCACCTGAAATCTACCTGGTTGGTGAGCCTGAGGAGGCCCATTGGGTTAGTCTTGAAAAGGAACAGAAGCCAGTGGGAGGAAAAATGATCAGTGTCCAAGGGCCTACAGTCTTCAGAGAGGGAGGGAAGAGACCTAGGCTGTGAGCCAACTAAAGGGTTTAGTGTTATCACTGAAGTAAAACAAAAAGAGAGAGCTGAAAGGTAGGACTGGAGCAGCACAAGGCAGTGATACCAATACTAGGCAAAAGGTCCTCTCAGGCTATTGCTGTTGTGATGTTGAAGAGGGCTCCTCTTTGGACTCCTGAAGTGGCTCCTTGCTAAGAATCCGCCTGCAGTGCAGGAGATGTGAGTTCAATCAGGATTGGGGAGATACACTAAAGAAGGAAATGGTAATCCACTCAAGTATTGTTGCCTGGGAAATCCTGTGGACAGAGGATCCGGGGGGCTTCAGTCCAAGGGGCCACAAAGGGTTGGGCATGACTTAGCGACTGACCACATAACTGTATAGAGTGAAAGAGGCAACACCTAACCAGCAAGGAGGCCCAAAGATCAAGAGACAGTCTGAGAAGTCTGGAGAGCAGGATAGAAGCGAAATTCAGGATACGAGGGAAGGTGTAGAGCTATGAAGTGGGGGAGGCTGGAGTTCCTGGTTGTGGATCTTGGGGGAAGTGGAGTGTCTACTAGGCAGAGAGTCCTAAGCCTGCTGAGAAAGGTGCTCACTTACTGCCTCTGCTCTGGGGTTGACAAAGTCTGCTTGAGATCCCCAGGAGGGAGGGGCTCGCCCACAGTGTAAAGTCGGGGTGCAGTGAGGCAGGCCAAAAATCTAGAGAAGGATGCAGAGTTCCCCAGTTTTGGCCCCTGATGCAGTTCTGGAGTTCAAGAATCAGACTGGGATTAAGAACATGTAGGGAGGGAATTGGGCTCAAGGTCTTACAGAGGGCAAACTCACCCAATCAAGTCCCTGATTATTTGTATGGTCTTAATTTGAACGTCATGCAGTCTTCTCCGTTAAACTTCTCACCTCAAAATGGATAGAGCCATAGAGGAAGTGACAAAGACTAAGAGGAGAAAAGTCTTGGCCTCAGTGGACGCCTTCACCATTGGAAATTCTGTTTCTATCAGGCCCAAGGACAGCCACCCAAGTGTTCTTGGGGTATGCACAGCCTGGGGGTACTCCTTGCAACTCTCAATTGAGGGGAGCCATGACACAGCTGACACAGATCTTGCTCTGTGGGTCATGGAAGGAGAACAAAGCAGAGAGTGACAGAAAGCAAGTTTTTATGGGAGAGACAGAGGGAAAATCAGGGGTCTCCAGCCAGCAGTTTGGGCAAGCCCACTGGAGTTCACTGCAGCAGCAATCCGAGTCTTGGTACCAAATATGTCACTGGTGAAAAGAGATTTCCTCAGTTGTTGCCCTTGCAAAGAAAGGGAAGGACTCTGCACTAGTGCACATCAGGGGACTTGTCTTATGAAGGTCACTTTATCAGTCTTGTGAACTTGAGAAAATTGCACGTTATCCATCTATAAATGGAGTCTGCTATATCCTATCCTACATGAATGCTGGAATGCATGTACTACATATAAATCAGAGTCATACTGATTAAGAAACACTGGTCTTTCATTTAATGGAAGTTATGGTTATTATGAACCTCCAAAGTACCACCTTCCTATCTGAGGTTATTTTTATCCAGTAGATAGCAGAGACTATGCAGTGCATTTGGACAAAAGAAATAAATATTCTTAAATGAGCTAAATTCAGGCAAAGTATATTTTATTTTTACCAAAAAAAAAAAAGTTAGAGGAAATAAGGCAAACTACAAATTAAAGGTTTTTGCCATTATGATTGCTTAATTGTTTTTTGGTTTCTGAAAATTTTCTGTGGTCTTGTTTCACATTACCATGAAAATCTCTCTTTCAGCGACATCTTACCTACTTCCAGATCATAAAGAAAATACAGATGGTTCATGAATTTGTTTTACATCTACCAAATCTGCAACTTTAAAAACCGTAAGACAGCAATACGTAAGACAGGAGTATCATTACCAAATCAATATTCTGAAGAAAAAGAATCTGTTAGAAGTAAAAATGAAAAAAATGAAATAAATAATATGCAGTTTAAAACAGGAAGACAATAGAGATCTAAACTTGGTTTGATCGACCCCTACTAACCTGCACTGTATAGAAGCTTGACTACTCTTTGAGAAAATTCTTTTCCAATGTCATCTTACCTCGTTTAGATGCTGAACAACATATTCAATACTTTCAATGTGTTTTACAAATACCCAAACTGCGGCTTTCAAAACTTTAAACAGCAAACTGTGATTTATATGATTAATACATTTGTATTCTGAAGCACAATAAACCTTATGAAAAGTAACATTTGAAAATACTAAACTCCTCCCTCATCTCCTTACCAATCTAATTTAAATCAACTTTCACTAGCTATTTCTCCTATGGATAAAGGAAACAAGATATATATTTTTTTGAAATGAATTGTACCTAAACTCCCTTACTACATAAAAGTGTAAAGAACATACAAGTTTTGTTCCCTCCACCCCTACTACTCTTTACTAGTTAGGAGCCTGACAGCTCTGTTCCAACACAAAAGGGAAGAAAATGGCCGGGTCCCCCTCCCTAGATGTGGGAGGAGTTGTAAGACTATGCCCTGGAAGGGGCACTGGCTTCAGCCATCCTTGGAGCCCTGGCCGCGCCTCTCAGCCCTGCTCTCTCCGCCGGATCTCTCAGAGCCTCGTCATAGAAGTCTAGGAAGGAACTAGGGACCCTATGGAGGATCTTGGCCAGCACCTCCAACACCTGCATCTTATTGGTCTCAACACAAGCTCTCGGGCCCCACAGGAACTCGTAGCATGGAGAATCACTATTGGGCACTGGTCGGTACTTCAGGTACTTCCTCTGCACCAGATCTTTGGTGATGAGCCTTCTGGTCTCCCCAAAGATCCAGTGCCTCCACCCAGCATAGACCTCCAACACACAGTAATTCCCAGATCCCCTCCCCAGTTGCGTGGTTACTCTTCCTGAAGATAATGCCCAGGAGCACCATGAGGAGACCGGACTTGGGCAGCCCTCCTTCATCACTTGGACCTTCATCGCCCCTGAGGTTGAGCTTGCTGATGAGGGCGTAGATCTTCGTGCTACGGTCGACATCCATCAGCTCCAGGCCAAACACCAGCTCCACACGCTCAGAGGCTCTCCTGAGGATCTTGGGGAAGTGCTGCCTGTACTTCCTGCTGACGACCTTCAGCAGGGTGTTCTGTGTAAGGGGCTGCTGCTTGGGGTACTTGTCCAGCAGGAACCCCACCAGCATGCTGGCCTTTGGAGTCGGAGGATCTTTGCGAGTGATCTGAGTGGCCGGGGCTGCCTGGGAGGCACCTACACTTTCCTCCTCTGGGCCCTGGGCACCTTCATCAGATCCTGTGCAGAAAGGCCCTGCATCAGGAGAGCTAGGGGCCATGGCTCCCCGAAGCTCCTGGTGATCACCAGAAGCAGGGGAGCTGGAGGAAAAACCCTGAGGGACAGACAAGGGGGAGGAGGGGACACTTCTTCGGGGGCTGCAGCACTAGCCTGGGCCTCCTGGGAAGTGAGCGTCTCCCTGGACCTGTGGCATTTCACACGGGCATGGTACTTGTTCTTGTGCCTCCGAGGCATGGTGACACAGGTTATGGATCACAGGTGTGTGCAGGCAGGGTGGCAGGCAAGGAGGGCACCTAAAGGAGGGGCAAGCAGATGTTGTGAGCAACTTCAGTGAGGAGAGTCCTCCCCGGCTTTACGCAAAGCCGCCTCTGAGGGGTCCTTGAGGCCAGTCCTCTTGGACCGACAAGTCTCATGTTCTCCTGTTGAGCCTGTCCCTTGAGACTGCTGAGTAGGAAGTGAGAGTGATTGCTGGGGCGCAGCCAGACAGCCCTGCCTGGACGATAGAGGGAGGCCTGTTGGGGCTGGCACGGGGGCAGTTCCTCTCAGTTCACATTCAGAGTCATGGTAAAAACTGGGGCAGACTCCCTCATGGCCACCCCCACCTACAAACCCATTCACCCTGTTCCCTCTCTCGCTCTAAAGTTGACGCTCCCACCTTCCCTGTTACCCCAGAGGAGGACAGGAGGGAGTGCTCACGCCCCCAGTGAAGAATGCCGGCACCCGCCCTTCTGCTGTCTCAAGGGTGCCCCTTCACAAGCAAGCTCCAACCTCCCCTGACAGAACGACACCCCCGTCGCCGTGTTTGACTGGGAGGAAGCGCTGACCACAGGGGAGGGTCCTGAGTTGGCCGTGTGACGCGGAGGATGGTCATTACTCTGATTCCTCCCGAGCCCGGACATCCTTCCTCTGCTGACTGGCTGCCGGTCCTTCAGAACGAGGTCTCCGCTTCCCTGAGTGTCCCGTGATGGCGATCGCAGTCAGGGATCCTCTCAGCCTTTAGAACTGCTGAGGTGCTGACCGGTTGCTCTCCCACCAAGTCATGCTGGATAAAGGGTTAGGCGTGGCCGCCAATCATGGGTGTGGAGACCCTCAGTCCCCCCACAGGTCCCTCCTTCAATCCATAGAATCCCGGACTTCCTTCTACTGAACAGAGCCAGGGTCCACCAACCCTGCTCCCAGATCCACCACCCCTGGACCCAGGTTATGTCCTGAGAACCCACGTACGAAGCCAATGGACATTGCCCTAAGAGCCAGGCCCGAGCCTCCAGGCAGAGAGCAGGTACAGGGTTTCCGGGGAGCTGTGAAGTCCCCTCTTTTCGGATGGAAAGGGTGTTCGGAGTGCCAGGGCGTATCTTTGTACCTATGCAGTGCACTTGTAACTCATATCACCTCCGACTTGGACACCTGATGAGACCTCGGACTCCTCCCTCTGGTCACAGTTACAGCAGCTCTCTAAGATAGCAGCCCTCTCAAAGATGGCATGAGCCCCAGCCTGGTTAGCTGGCCGTCACTTCCTATCATGCGCATCTGGACTCCAGGAGGATAGCAGGGGCGGGGCCTGGGTGGGCGGGCTTCCGGGGGAATTTCCGGCAAGGTGGGGATGTGGTCCTTTCTTGTCCTCATAGGGGGTCCTGCGACGTCACTGCTGAGCTCAGTCAGCTGGCCTCACTCCTTGCCTCGCACTTCTCTCAGTAAACCAAGCAGGAAGAATTTGGGAGCCCGAGACTGACAGCCTAATTTCTAGTGTGGGAGTTGGACAAATATATCACCAGTAAAGGATGATAAAAGACTATGGTGGAGGACTTCCACTTATGGAAAAATGAAGTAGATATATTTTTTCCAATTCCTTTCACTAAGTACAGCTCAAATATAAGATATTATATAGAAAATAAGTACAGGAAGACTCAATGGTGGAGAGAAGATGGAAGACCAGATAGGGATGTCAAGACCTGAGGAATGACATGGGAGTGAGGTCCCTGGATTTTCTTTTCACCTCATATGTCTTAGACTGTCTGCTGAAGAAGCTAGCTACACAGAAATGGCAACCAGTGAGGACAGCCACCCAAGAAAAGCAGCTCTCCTTAGCCAAAAGACCAGGAAAGGTGTGGTCCAGCAAGACACAAAAGAGCCACTCTACTACAGTCAAACACCACAGACTAAACTGCACAAACCAAGGCTGAGGGGAGAGAGAACCTAGATTTTCATTCTGGCTAGGAAGGAAATGGCAACCCACTCCAGTATTCTTGCCTGGAAAATCCCATGGATGGAGAAGCCTGGTAGGCTACAGGCTGAAATACAGTATTCTAACACTCCCCATCCCACCAAGGTAGCATTACAGAAGGCAGTACTTTCATCCCTGCCAGATGGTACTAAGCCCTGGCCCCCAAGATATTAGTGGAGACCATGTAGGGAATCTGAATATCTGTTACCATCTGATATTAATGACAGCACCCCTTCCCTTCCCTGCCAAAGCAGTATCTGAGAAGGCCTAGTGGAGAGTCATGATTTTCCCTATCATAACATGGTAACAAGGTCACTCCCCCTCCCCACTCCACTAACAGTGCTCACTAGTGGGAAGCACTAATGAGGTACTCCTACCCCTCCCAGCCGGGGTACTAAGAGCAGAAATCTATGGGAGACCTAAATTCACCGTTGCTCAGGAATATCAAGAGGGCTCTCCCCTCCTTGGGTGTCAAAAGACACTGAGCAGGGAAGCTTGACTTCTACCCTCAATCGCATCTTATTTATTTTTTCCATTTATTTTTATTAGTTGGAGGCTAATTACTTTACAATATTGTAGTGGTTTTTGTCATACACTGACATGAATCAGCCATGGATTTACATGTATTCCCCATCCCGATCCCCTCTCCCACCTCCCTCTCCACCTGATTCCTCTGGGTCTTCCCAGTGCACCAGGCCCGAGCACTTGTCTCATGCATCCAACCTGGGCTGGTGATCTGTTTCACTATAGATAATATCAGATGCTGTTCTCTCAAACATCCCACCCTCGCCTTCTCCCACAGAGTCCAAAAGTCTGTTCTGTATATCTGTGTCTCTTTTTCTGTTTTGCATATAGGGTTATCGTTACCATCTTTCTAAATTCCATATATATGTGTTAGTATGCTGTAATGTTCTTTATCTTTCTGGCTTACTTCACTCTGTATAATGGGCTCCAGTTTCATCCATCTCATTAGAACTGATTCAAATGAATTCTTTTTAATGGCTGAGTAATATTCCATGGTGTTTATGTACCACAGCTTCCTTATCCATTCGTCTGCTGATGGGCATCTAGGTTGCTTCCATGTCCTGGCTATTATAAACAGTGCTGCGATGAACATTGGGGTGCACGTGTCTCTTTCAGATCTGGTTCCTCAGTGTGTATGCCCAGGAGTGGTATTGCTGGGTCATATGGCGTTCTATTTCCATTTTTTTAAGAAACTCCACACTGTTCTCCATAGCGCTGTGCTAGTTTGCATTCCCACCAACAGAGTCAGAGGGTTCCCTTTTATCCACACCCTCTCCAGCATTTATTGCATGTAGACTTTTGGATAGCAGCCATCCTGACTGGCGTGTAATGGTACCTCATTGTGGTTTTGATTTGCATTTCTCTGATAATGAGTGATGTTGTGCATCTTTTCATGTGTTTGTTAGCCATCTGTATGTCTTCTTTGGAAATGTCTGTTTAGTTCTTTGGCCCATTTTTTGATGGGGTCGTTTATTTTTCTGGAATTGAGCTGCAGGAGTTGCTTGTATACTTTTGAGATTAATCCTTTGTCTGTTGTTTTGTTTGCTATTATTTTCTCCCATTCTGAAGGCTGTCTTTTCACCTTGCTTATAGTTTCCTTTGTTGTGCAAAAGCTCTTAAGTTTCATTAGGTCCCGTTTGTTTATTTTTGCTTTTCTTTCCAATATTCTAGGAGGTGGGTCATAGAGGATCCTGCTATGATTTGTGTCAGAGAGTGTTTTGCCCATGTTCTCCTCTAGGAGTTTTATAGTTTCTGGTCTTACATTTAGATCTTTAATCCATTTTGAGTTTATTTTTGTTATGGTGTTAGAAAGTTTTCTAGTTTCATTCTTCTACAAGTGGTTGACCAGTTTTCCCAGCACCACTTGTTAAAGAGGTTGTCTTTTTTCCATTGTATATCCTTGCCTCCTTTGTCGAAGATAAGGTGTCCATAGGTACCTGGATTTATCTCTGGGCTTTCTATTTTGTTCCATTGATCTATATTTCTGTCTTTGTGCCAGTACCATACTGTCTTAATGACTGTGGCTTTGTAGTAGAGCCTGAAGTCAGGTAGGTTGATTCCTCCAGTTCCATTCTTCTTTCTCAACATTGCTTTGGCTATTCGAGGTTTTTTGTATTTCCATACAAATTGTGAATTTATTTGTTCTAGTTCTGTGAAGAATACCATTGGTAGCTTGATAGGGATTGCACTGAATCTATAGATTGCTTTGGGTAGTATAGTCCTTTTCACAATATTGATTCTTCCAATCCATGAACACGGTATATTTCTCCATCTGTTTGTATCCACCCTTTTGAAACTCTAAAGAAGAAAGACTGTTACTGCCTTGATCTTTATCACATACCCCTGTCTGACTCCTCCCTATTCACCAGGGAGGGGTGTATAGTTATTGAGGCACTACCTACTGTTTTACCCCTTTGCCTGGCAAGGTAATAAATCCACTTTTTCCTTCTCCTCCATAACTCTGTCTTCGTATTACTGTTTGGCACACATTATTGATGCACAGAGAGCCAAGATTTTGGCAACAGGATGGCTTTATAACTTTGTCAGGCAAATGGGGACACAGTGGGCTCCTGCCTTTAAAAATTATGTTTCCCAAGCCCAGAGGATTTTATGAGGGGTTTCATAATAATGGTTCAAGGGGCAAGGGAGGGTGGGGCCTGCACTTCTTTAATCTCCTCTCAGGTGGTCTCCAGAAAAATCTGTGGATAGTGACTGCAGTCATGAAGTTAAAAGTTGCTTGCTCCTTGGAAGAAAAGCTATGACAAACCTAGACAGCATATTAAGAAGTGGAAACATCACTTTGCCGACAAAGTTCCATCTAGTCAAAGCTATGGTTTTTCCAGGATTCATGTATGGATGTGAGAGTTGGACCATAAAGAAGGCTGAGCACCAAAGAATTGATACTTTTGAACTGTAGTGCTGTGGAAGACTTTTGAGAGTCCCTTGGACAGCAAAGGGATAAAAGCAGTTAATCCTAAAGGAAATCAGTCCTGAATATTCATTGGAAGGACTGATGCTGAAGCTGAAGCTCCAATATTTGGCCACCTGATGCGAAGAACTGACTCATTGGAAAAGACCCTGATGATAGGAAAGATTGAAGGCAAGAAGAGAAAGGGATGACAGAGGATGCAATGGTTGGATGGCATCACTGACTCAATGGACATGAGTTTGAGCAAGCTCAGGGAGTTGGTGAAGGACATGGAAGCCTGGTCTGCTGCAGTACATGGGGTAGCAAAGAGTTGGACACAACTTAGCAACTGAGCATGCACACGTGCATAGGTGGATTTGACAGTTGGTGAAAACTGGAAGATACTAATTTCCCATCCCTAGCTCCTTCTCTATTGAGAAGGTTCAGGAAGCCAGTTGGTGAAAATTCCAGTCCCATATTCCCTCATGTCTCTATGCTGCTAAAGAGTTGTTCTGATACTCACAGTACCTAATTGGCACACCATAAAATATCTACTGAATGCAAGTAAAGGCATTAAAGGGGGAAGAGAAGAACAAAAATCGACATGAGACATAGAAAATAAAAGCAAAATCTCAAAAATAAATCTAATTGCATCAATAATTAAATCTGAATGAGTTAATTCACCAAAAGATAAAGTTTGTCAGATTTTATTAGAAAAAAAAAACACAAAATCCAAGTATATCCTGTCCAAAGAAAATATATTTTAGATACAAAGATATGTTTAGGTTAAAAATAAAAGCATAGGGATTTCCCTGGTGGCCCAGTAGTAAGAGGAGGGGATATATGTATACCTATGTCTGATTCATGTTGAGGTTTGAGAGAAAACAACAAAATTCTGTAAAGCAATTATTCTTCAATTAAAAAATAAATAAAAATAAATAAAAATTTTTAAAAGAATTAAAAAAAGGAAAAAAAGGACTCTACCCTCCAATGCAGGGTACAAGGGTTCAACCCCTGGTCAGGGAACTAAATATGCTGTGGGGCAACTAAACCAACGAGCTGTGACTAGAGAGCCCACACACCACAACTACTGAGCCCATGCACTCTGGGGCCCGAGCCACAAATAGAAGCCCACATGCTGCAATGAAAGATCCAGTGTGCCACAACTAAGACCCAATGCAGGCAAAAAAATAAATAACTAATTTTAAAAGTAAAAGCATAGAAAATGATACACCAGGAAAACAGCCATCATGACTTGACTTTGAGGCAAAAATCGTTACTAGAGCTAAAGAGACATATTATGATGGTAAAATAGTAAATCTACCTGAAACATATATCATCACAATTATAAACATATATGCACCTAACAACAGAGCCACAAAATACTTGAAACAAAAACTGACACAAAACACAGAAAGGAAAAACAGAAGAAACAGAAAGCAAAGAACAGAAAACAGAAGGGAAAAATTAGACAATGTAATAATAACAGAAATTTCAATGTTTTATTTTAATAATGAATTCAACTAGGCAGAAAATCAGCAATTCAGAAGATCTGAACAATATAAACTAAGTAGACCTAACAGACTTCCACAGCACACTTCTATTCCACAACATTAAAATACACATTCTTATTAAGTGCATATGGAACATTCTCCAGGATAGACCATACAGTAGATATAGAACAGGTCTCAAAAGATGTCAAATTATACCAAAAAAATATAATCTCTAACTACAATGGAATTAAATTAGAAAAGAACAACATAAATATCTAAAAAATGTACAAGAATGTCAAAAATAATTAAAAACAAAAGCCAACTAAACACTCCTAAATACCAACAGGCCAAAGAAGAAAATTCACAAGTAAAATCAGATAACACTTTGAGTTGAATGAAAATGAAAACAAGAGACCAAAACTTACATATGCAGTAAAAGCAGTATTGAAAGGGAAATTTATATATAGCTGTAAATGCTAGAAAACCAATACCTCAAATCAATAATCTAATAATTTATCTTAGGAAAGTAGAAAAGAAAACTTAACCCCAAAGCAAGTAGAAGGAAGGAAGGAATGAAGATTAGAATATAAACAAATGAAATAGAGGAAAGAAAATTAACCCAGAAAAATCAACACAACCAAAAGTCACTTCTTTGAAATGAGCAACAAAATTCACAAGCCTTTGAACAAGGTCAGAAAACGCTCATATTACTAAAATTAGTAATGACAGTTGTTTTTGTTGTTTAGTTGCTCAGTCGTGTCCAACTTTTTGGCAACCCCATGGATTGCAGCCCACCAGGCTTCTCTGTCCATGGGATTTCCCAGGCAAGAATACTGGAGTGGGTTACCATTTCCTTCTCCAGGGGATCTTCCTGACCCAGGGATCAAACCTATGTCTCCTGCATTGGCAGGCAGATTCTTCCCTGCTGAGCCACTAGGGAAGCCCATTAATGAAAAACAGGACATCATATACTTACCTTACAGGAAAAATATTTTAAGTTAATATTATGAACAACTGTACAACAAATTAGATAACTTATAAGAAATGAACAAATTCCTAGAAAGACACAAATTACCAAAAAAATGAAAGAAGTGGAAAATCTGAATATGTAACTAGTACAAGGGGAAGTGTTGCCTCCTGTGCTATTTTTTGGACAAATTTTTGAAAGATTGATGTCAATTCTTTTTTAAAGATTAGACAGAATTATTAATTAAGAAAAAAAAAACCTTCCTATAAGGAAATCTCAGGAGTAGACTGCTTCACGGGTCAGCTGAATTCAGTTCAGTCACTCAGTCATGTCCAACTCTTTGTAACCCCATGGACTGCAGCACGCCAGGCTTCCCTGTCCATCACCAACTTCTGGATCTTGCTCAAACTCATGTCCATCAAGTCAGTGATGCCATCCAGCCATCTCATCCTCTATTGTCTCCTTCTCCTCCTGCCTTCAATCTTTCCCAGCATCAGGGTCTTTTCCAATGAGTCAGTTCTTCGCATTAGGTGGCCAAAGTATTGGAGCTTCAGCTTCAGCATCAGTCCTTCCAATGAATATTCAGGACTGATTTCCTTTAGGATGGACTGGTTGGATCTCCTTACAATACAAGGGACTCTCAAGAGTCTTCTCCAACACCACAGTTCAAAAGCATCAATTCTTTGGTGCTCAGCTTTCTTTATGGTTCAACTCTCACATTCATACATGAATCCTGGAAAAACCATAGCTTTGACTAGACAGATCTTTGTTGGCAAAGTAATGTCTCTGCTTTTTAATATGCTGTCTAGATTTGTCATAGCTTCACGGGTAAATTCTACCTAATATTTAAAGAAGAAAAAAGAGCAGAGGAGGCAACATTTCCCTCTCATTTGGTGTCCTGGCACTAAAACCAAAGACATCACAAGAAAACTACAAACCAACATCACTTATAAATATAGATTAAAAATCTTTAAGTAAATAATAAAATTGAATATAGACACATATAAAGAGACCTATGCATGTGACCAAGAGTGATATATATCAAGAAAGCAAGGTTATCTAGAGGGGTTGGATGGGGTGGGAGATGGGAGGGAGGGCACAGAGGGAGGGAACATAGGTATACCTGTCTATGTTGGGTTCATGTTAATGCATGGCAGAAACCAACACAACATTGTATAGCAATTACCCTCCAATTAAAAATAAATAAATTTTAAAAAAGAATGCAAGGTTAGTCTAACAAATGAAAATTAATCAATGTATCATGTTAGTAAAATAATGGACAATAAAACAAATGACCATATCAACAGACACAGAAAAAGCATTTGACAAATACTAGTACTTTTCCATGTTTTTAAAAAGCCACTCAACAAATTAGGAATAGAAAAGAACTCCCTCAACCCAGTGAAGGGTGCCTATAAATTCCCACAGCTAACAATTTCATGATGAGTAGCTGAAAGCTATGATCAGGAACAAGAACAGAATGTCACTGTCACTACTTCTATTCAACACTTCACTGGAAGTTACAGCCAGGGCAATAAGACAATAAAAAGAAATAAAAGGCGTGTAGTTTAGAAAAGAAGTAAAACTATCTCTATACACGACATGATCTTGTATGTAGAAAATCCTAAGAAATACACTCATACACACACACGTACATGCATGCACTCAACTATTCAAGATAATAAACGAATTTAGCAAGGCTGCAAGGTACACAGGATACAAATCTATATACCAAGTTACACTTTATTCCTATTTGCCTGTAATAAGTAATATGAAAATGAAATTATAAAAACAATTTCATTAACAAGAACATTAAAAGAATAAAATAGGAATAAATTTAATACAGTGCTAAATTTGCAAGTCTTGCAAGACTTGCAAAATAAGCACAAGACTCTCTAGGCTGAAAACTACAAAATCTTGTTGAAAAAAATTAAAGACCTAAATCAACTGTAAGACATCTCAAATTCATGGATTGTCAGACTCAGCACTGCCAAGATAGCAATACTTTCCAAAGTGATCTACTGATTCAATGTAATCACTATCAAAATTCCAATGTCCCTTTTTTCAAATTGATATGCTGATTATAATATTCATATGGAAATGCAAGGAACCTAGAAAAGTCAAACATCTTGAGAAAAAAGATAAAAATTGGAATTCTCATCACAAGGAAATTTTTTCTATTTCTTTAATTTTGTATCTAAACGAGATGATACGTGTTCCCTAAAGTTACTATGATAATCATTTCAGGCTGTAAGTCAAATCATTCTGTACCACTTAAACTTATGAAGTTCTGCATGTCAATTACATCTCAATAAAACTGGAAGAAAAAAAAACTTTTAAGGTCACTCATGAAAGACAGGAAGACTGAGAAAATATTTCAGATTAAAGCAGATCAAAAAGGAATGATAAGGAAATGTCATGCATGATTCTAGATTTGGATCCTAGCCTCTGGGCTTCCATGGTGGCTCAGATGGCAAAGAATCTACCTGCAATGCAGGAATCGTGGGTTCAATCCCTGGGTCAGGAAGATTCCCTGGAGAAGGAAATGGCAACCCACTCCAGTATCCTTGCCTGGAGAATTCCATGACAGAGGAGCCTGGTGGGCTACAGTCCATAGGGTCCCAAAGAGTCAGACATGATGAATGACTATCACACTAGAAAAGAAAAGAAGACATTGTGCAGTGGGAGAAATTTGAATGGCATCTATGGATTGGATGGTAGCATTCTATCGGTGTTACCATCTCACATTGGGAGGCTTGCACAAAGGTTAAAGAACAGTATATACTTCTGAGGAAATACACGGTGAAATATTCATGGGTGAAATAGCAACATGTCTGCAACTTGCTCTCAGACTGATCAGAAGAGGAAAAATTTAAAAAAAAAGAAAAGGAAAAATTATAATAGAGGTGAAAGAGAGAAAATGGCAAAAGTTAACAACTGTAGATCTGATTTAAGATGAGTTCTTCGTACTCTTCTTTCAGCTTTTCTGTAAATTTGAAATTATTTCACAATGCTGCTAAGTCACTTCAGTCGTGTCCGACTCTGTGCGACCCCATCCCTGGGATTCTCTAGGCAAGAACACTGGAGTGGGTTGCCGTTTCCTTCTCCAATGCATAAAAGTGAAAAGTGAAAGTGAAGTCGCTCAGTCATGTCTGACTCTTCGAGACCCCATGGACTGCAGCCTACCAGGCTCCTCCGTCCATGGGATTTTCCAGGCAAGAGTACTGGAGTGGAGTGCCATTGCCTTCTCCGTATTTCACAATAAATAATACTAAAAAAAGGCCAAATTTAGAAAACTCACATTTTCCCATTTCAAACTTAATAAAAAGCTATAGCAAAGAAGACAGTATAATACTGACACAAAGACAGAATACAGATCAATGGAACAGAATTGAGAGTTCAAAAATAAACCCTTATGTTTAGGGTCAATTAAGTTTTGATAAATGTGCCAAAACAATTTAATGGGAAGATGAATTGTCCCTGCCACTGCACAGCTGTGAATTTTTGTCATAGGAGCTCTATTGTGAATTTTGTCACAGGGACCAAAATTGCAATTTTGCAATAGGCAGAAATATACATATAAAAATACATTCCAAAGTTAAATGCAAATATTGGTTTTCAATTATTTATGCTGTTCCTTTCCTTCCGTTAGCACTGATGAGTGAATAGATATAATGGTAATTTATCTGCCTACAAAATTAAGTTCTGTTTAACTCTACTGGCTCTTTCATGATAAACACAAGGATTTGTGTTTCAATTAAACTAAGGTGGAGTAAATATTTCACTTTAACCATATTTTGATCAGTACAAAGATATGCCAAAGACAAATTATAAAATTATTTACCTAGTAAAGTAATACGAGTCATTCTTGTGGTAGAGGAAAAGAATAAGAAATTTAGGCAGGGGTGTATAATACTCTTACAGGAAGAGACCACAAATATTCAAAATAAAAAATACAATCTACCACCACTTGGCAACTAGAAGTTCTTAACCCATGGCAGGTGTTTAATCCATACTTGAATGAACTAAAAAGAACAATTATGAAGCAGTCTTATATTCTGTAGGCATTTAAACTATTTCCTCCTCTTTTCTCCCATAGTAACTTTTAGGTATCTTTTGTTTTGAATATAATTTGTGTTTATTTACCAGTTTCGGTTAGTAGAGTCCATTCCTTGAGGACAATATTTTGGTCTTGCTCTTCTTTACCCTCCTGCTTTTAAAATTGATTGATTAATTAATTTCCTTTAATCATCAAATTTCAATCTAATTTACACATCATAAGGTGGGTACTTTAATGTGTTTAATGATTAGATTATCTTTTTTTTGCATATTTAAAAAATGCATATTGTAGTAATGTGTACATATATTTTTAATTGTTGGCTTCCTAGGTGGTGCAGTGGTAAAGAATCTGCCTACCAGTGCAGGAGATGCAAGAGACAAAGGTTTGATCCCTGAGTCATGAAGATCCCCTGGAGTAGGAAATAGCAACCCACTCCAGTATTCCTACCTGGGATATCCCATGGACAGAGGAGCCTGGCAGGCTCCATAGGGTTGCAAAAAGTCAGACACAGTTGAGCACAGACACACATTTTTCATTATTACATATCTCATTTTTCCTTACATTTTTAAATAACATAAATGGTGTATTACAGTTATTTTGTTTCTTACCCTTTTTCATAAAACATAGCCATCTGTGTTCATACAACCCATTTCTTCCATCTGATGTATGGTGTATACCCACCATATTTCACCTATCCACTGTCAGTGATAGATAACTACATTGCCTCAAACTCCCTGTCACCATAAAAAAACACTGTGAGGCATATTATTCTATAAGTGTTCTCATGAACTTGTATATCTTTGTGATATACACTCAAGAACAGAACTGCCATGCCATAGGATATGTATATACTTAATTTCACTGAATAAATCCCTACCAACATTTGGACTTAACTAGAATTCTATTTTTCTCTAGTTTAATAAACTACTACCTCATTGTTGTAACATGCAGTTATCTGCTAATTGTTTTAAGCATCTCTTCATGGGCTTATTAGTTTTAGTTTTTCTCTTCTACATACCTTGTTTATATTTTGCTGATCTTTGTATCCCCAATGTTTATCACCATCTCCTACACATTATGGGCATTAAGACTTTTTTGTCAATGAATGTATAAAAGAACAAGAATGTATGAAAGTATAAAGTATCCAGAAGACTAGTTAACAGTATGGCTGTAGAGGATAATTTAAGATGACCCCAAGCTTAGAAGCTCATGTTCTTAAATGAAATAAGGAATACAGAAGAAAAATCAAGTTTGGCAAAGAGAAAGGAATTTTGCCCTTGTTGAATTTGATGCACCTAAAGATATCAAGTATTAATTTGGAAATATGAATGAAAGAGGTGAACTACAGAGCCAGACTAAGCAGGGGATATGGCAGTAGCAGTTAGCCTAGTGATATGAGAAGTCCCTGGTGAGTCTCAGAATGACTGAAAGAAAAGATCCAAAAACAGCCAGGCCAAATCTACATTAAGTATGCAACTCATGACTTAGCTTAGAGTACTAATATCGATCAAGTCTATATAACAGATGGTCTCATTCAGGGAGATTATAGAAATGGGTTACTTTTTCCCCCTAACATGTTCAAATTGTACTAAACAAATTTTATTATCTACTATAAATTGCTATTACACTGGTTGTCTCAATGGTCTTTTTTTTTGTCCATGGGCAACCAATTTTCCAATTTAAATTATAAGACCTTAATAAGTTAGCTTTTAAAAACAACTCTAAATATATTCCACTATATTTTCAACAACCTTATTACTTACTTCTGGAAAGTATTCAAAAGTACATTGTACCAGAAAAACCATGAACACCAAAAGTACCCATCCATTGCCTTGCCCCTTCTAAGCAGCCCTGGAACACAGGTCACCATGCTATGAATAACAGGACTGATACTCTAGCCAAAACTGACTTGACCAGGATTGGTACCTGAGCCAAAGACAGCCAACAATAAACTGCCTTGCCAAAAGGCCTGATGTGCAATTTCTGCCCAAGAATGGTACTTTGCAGTGGTTTGTGCCTAGCCAACCTGATCAGATCCTGTCTCTAGGAAAGTCTGAATATGAATCACACAGAGTTAACAGAAGCAGAATAATCATGATAATGACTACCAGCATTGATACGGTATCCTGAATAGTTCTACTTGCAATTTCTTTAGCTGGTGAGACAGTTTCCTAGGCATTCTTCCTAACCTAAATATCTTTTCATTAAACTACTATTCAAGATAATTTGATCTTGCATCTGTTCTTTAGAACCTGAAAAAGCCTAGTACTCTTTTTCTCTAACTTGTATGAAAGCCACAAATTCCCTCCTAAACCAGTGGTTCTTGAACCTAGCAACACAGCAGAATCATTGGTGGAGTTTTAAAATATTAATATGTCCTATCTGGGATGGGGTTCAGGTATCAGTATTTTTTTCCAGAATGTCACATAGCAATAAGAATGAATGAACTAGCATATGTGTGTAATGGCTGAATCTCAAAAATATAATATTGGGTGAAAGAAGCCAGATATAACAAAGTAAATACTGCATAATTATATGTACATAAAGTTAAAAAAATAGACAAGACTAATCTATGGTGGAGGAGGAGAAAAGGGGAAGTTTCTGGGCTGCTGGTAATGTTCTTTTATTCTTTTAATTTGGGTGCTGGTTGAACAAGTACGTTCATCTTTTGAAAATTTACTAAGCTGCTTGTGATTTGTGTACTTAATTGTATATATGCTATACTTCAGCTGAAAACAAGTTCCCATCAAGGAAAGAAAACTAGTTCTCCTTTGAAGTTCATACCACTCACCTATTCATGCTTAGCACCTGCCTCCTGGTCACTTCATCACATCAAAGATTTAGGATCCTGGTCAATAGCCTTCTTCTATACTCTGTCCAAAGAATGCTCAAACTACCGCACAATTACACTCATCTCACATGTTAGTAAAGTAATGCTCAAAATTCTCCAAACCAGGCTTCAGCAGTACGGGAACCGTGAACTTCCAGATGTTCAAGCTGGTTTTAGAAAAGGTAGAGGAACCAGAGATCAAATTGCCAACATCCACCGGATCATCGAAAAAGCAAGAGAGTTCTAGAAAAACATCTATTTCGGCTTTATTGACTATGCCAAAACCTTTGACTGTGTGGATCATAATAAACTGGAAAATTCTGAAAGAGATGGGAATACCAGACCACCAGACCTACCTCTTGAGAAACCATTATGCAGGTCAGGAAGCAACAGTTAGAACTGGACATGGAACAACAGACTGGTTCCAAACAGGAAAAGGAGTACGTCAAGGCTGTATATTGTCACCCTGCTTATTTAACTAATATGCAGAGTACATCATGAGAAACGCTGGGCTGGAAGAAGCACAAACTGGAATCAAGATTGCCGGGAGAAATATCAATAACCTCAGATATGCAGATGACACCACCCTTATGGCAGAAAGTGAAGAGGAACTAAAAAGCCTCTTGATGAAAGTGAAAGAGGAGAGTGAAAAAGTTGGCTTAAAGCTCAACATTCAGAAAACTAAGATCATGGCATCTGGTCCCATAACCTCATGGGAAGACAGTGGAAACAGTGTCAGACTTTACTTTTTGGGGCTCCAAAATCACTGCAGATGGTGGTTGCAGCCATGAAATTAAAAGACGCTCACTGCTTGGAAGGAAAGTTATGACCAACTTAGACAGCACATTAAAAAGCAGAGACATTACTTTGCCAACAAAGGTCCATCTAGTCAAGGCTATGGTTTTTCCAGTGGTCATGTATGGATGTGAGAGATGGACTGTGAAGAAAGCTGAGCACCAAAACATTGATGCTTTTGAACTGTGGTGTTGGAGAAGACTCTTGAGAGTCCCTTGGACTGCAAGGAGATCCAGCCAGTCCATCCCAAAGGAGATCAGTCCCGGGTGTTCATTGGAAGGACTGATGCTGAAGCTGAAACTCCAATACTTTGGCCACCTGATGTGAAGAGTTGACTCATTGGAAAAGACCCTGATGCTGGGAGGGATTGGGGGCAGGAGGAGAAGGGGACGACAGAGGATGAGATGGCTGGATGGTATCACCGACTCGATGCACATGAGTTTGAGTAAACTCCGGGAGTTGGTGATGGACAGGGAGGCCTGGTATGCTGCGATTCATGGGGTCACAAAGAGTCGGACACGACTGAGCGACTGAACTGAACTGATACTCTGTCTGCTGTGCTAAGTCGCTTCAGTTGTGTCTAAGTCTTTGCAAACCTATGAACTATAGCCCACCAGGTGCCTCTTTTCATGGGGTTCTCCAAGCAAGAATACTGGAGTGGGTTGCCATTTCTTCCTCCAGAGGATCTTCCTGACCTAGGGATCGAACACTCGTTTCTTCTTCTGCATTGGCAGGAAGGTTCTTTACCACTAGTGCCACCTGGGAAGCCCTCTTCTATACTCTAAATCCTGCTGTAACTCTGAGTGACTTTAATGTCCATGTGACTGAGCCACTCAAAAGCCTCACCTTGCTGTTCTTTGACTTCACCTTCTTAGAGCTTTCACTCCACTGCAGTTACACACTCCATGAGTACATCCTGAATTTACCATTTTCTGGAACTTGTTAACAGCTTAAATTATGAACTCAATAAGCTTTTCTCTGACTACAACCTCCTATTTCAGCTTTGATTTCCTTACTGTCCTACTCTGGTTCTTTGAGCCAATAATATTATCTACCACAGAAAACTTTTTGTGAGCATTAAGTGAAATGATGTCATCAACAGCATAATACAATGTCTGACACACAGGAAATGCTCAGTACATGGTAGCCATATGTCAATATTATGTATTCTATTATAAACAAACATTTTTCAGGACCCAAATTTTCCCCAAATTCACCCAACTTTTGGCATTAATGAAATCTGGCTTTTGACACAATATTTCTCCTGATCCTTTTAAATGAAAGCCAGTCATTCAGCTATTCTCTCTGATTCAAGAAGTCAAGAGGAAAGATCAGTACAGACCTTGTTCTCAAGGCTAATTCCACATCAGTGTTCTATCATCATATTTGCTCAAAAAGCTCTTATCTTTCAAAATGCATGTAAACTATTTTCAGAGTTATCTAACCAACATTCAGGACTCCTTTCTACATTATCCCTTATTATTAAACTCTGGGGCTTCAAAATTAACAGATCATCTGTTTTACACCTTGGCCTTACAGATGCTTCATCAAGGTTAAGCCCCATGATCTGGACTCAGATCAGAGATTTCAGATTCAGATTGACCACTTACAACTGTGTGATTGTGGCAGAGTGCACACCTTTCTAAATTTCACCTTCTTTCCAAATTTCACCTTTCTCAGTTTCAGCTTCTTTACCTGTAAAATGCTCATAACAGCAACTACTCATTGGGCCATTGTGAAGCATAAATGTGAAAATTCACATAATGCACTTAGCAAAATGCCTAGTGCAGTAAATGTTCAATAGTTTAATAGCTGTAATCACTATCATTAATTTTTAGTAGTTCTTGGCACATTTCTCCCTGTCTCTAAACCTGCTCAGGTCTCCTGACATGTTTTTCCTCCAGTTTCATTGAGATTTAATTGGCATATAGTCTCCTACTTTATTTAAATGAAAAGACATCTTTTCTGGAACTTGCTACCACCATCTTAAGATCTCTTCCCTACTTTGACCATAACATTTCTCTTAAGAGTAATGTACACCTTCCTTTCAGAGGAGGCAAGGAGTAGTGGAAAGATCAAGGACTTTGAAGCCAAATATACCTGTGTTTGTGGAGAAGGCAATGGCACCGCACTCCAGTACTCTGCCTGGAAAATCCCATGGACAGAGAAGCCTGGTAGGCTGCAGTCCATAGGGTCGCTAAGAGTTGGACACGACTGAGCGACTTCACTTTCACTTTTCACTTTAATGCTTTGGAGAAGGAAATGGCAACCCACTCCAGTGTTCTTGCCTGGAGAATCCCAGTGGGGAGCCTTGTGGGCCGCCGTCTATGGGATCGCACAGAGTCGGCCACGACTGAAGTAACTTAGCAGCAGCAGCAGCATACCTGTGTTTGAACCTGGTTCTTCCACTTAGTAGCTATATGACCTGGAGCCAGCACTTTTTCTAAGCCTCAGTTTTTTCATATGTAAAATGGGGATATTACCCCATTTCTTAGGGTCATCAAAAATATTAAACTGAAATAATACATGTAAAGCAGCCAGTCAAAGTAGGTGCTAAATGAATGCCAGTTTCCCACTCCTTATCCTTTTCCTCAGTTCAGTTCAGTCGCTTAGTCATGTCCAAGTCTTTGAAACCCCATGGACTGCAGCACGCCAGGCTTCCCTGTCCATCACCAACTCCTGGAGCTTGCTCAAACTCATATTCATTGAGTCGGTGATGCCATCCAACCATCTCATCCTCTGTTGTCCCCTTCTCCTCCTGCCTTCATTCTCTCCCAGCATCAGGGTCTTTTCCAATGAGTCAGTTCTTCACATCAGATGGCCAAAGTATTGGAGCTTCAGCATCAGTCTTTCCAATGAATATTCAGGACTGATTTCCTTTAGGAAATCTTTTCCCTAACCACTTATAATCTGGGGATTCCCCAGATTATTGGCAGTAAAGAACCCACCTGCCAATGCAGGACATGTAAGAGACACAGGTTCCATCCCTGGGCTGGGAATATCCCCTGGAGGAGGGCATGGCAACCCACTCCAGTATTCTTGCCTGGAGAATCCCATGTGCAGAGAAGCCTGGTGGTCTACATTCCATAGGGTTGCAAAGAGTCGGACATGACTGAAGCAACTGAGCACAACACAACACAACCCTTTACAATCTAGGTTCTCACTCTACCACTTTACCTCACTTTAGCTCTTATTAGCATTATGACTTTGGGGAACTTAATTGAATTTTCTTAACCTTAGTTTTTCATTTGTAAAATGGTGATCATAGTATCTTCAACATAAAGTTGTCTTGATAATTAAGTGAAATAACATACACAAAGTATTTTAGCATGGTGCCTAGCCTTGTAGGAAGCCCTTAATAAATAGCAGCTACCAATGACTTATTACTGGCCAAATCAAAAAACTGTTCAACTGTCTCCTTCTCTAGGCTTCGGTGACAACATACTTTTCAGGTTTGCTTTTCAACCATTGACCAGTCATTCTCTCTCTGTACTCCCTCCATGAAGTCTTTCTTTATTCTCTTCAACTAGGTGTGAGATCTCTTTTGAAAACTCAGATCACTTTTTACTTCTCCTGAGGCAAGGCACTTCCTCTACTCTGAATCATCATCATTTGTTAAACAGTGCTTAACTTAATTTCTTTTATCTCCCTTGCCTGACACTTATTTATTCATACAGAATTTATTGAGTACCTAATATAAGTCAAACTTGTGCTTAGTACTAATGATACAAAAATTAACATATAATTACTGCTCTCAAGTAGCTTATCGTTTAAGAGGGTAGAATAGACAGTACATAGTCTATTACTTGCAGTGTGATAAGTCCAAAAGTAAAAGTATGCCCAGGGTCCTCTGGGAGCACAAAGGTGAGTTACTTAAATCAGACTGGGGAGATCTGGGACACTGTCTTGGAAAAGGCATTTTACATTTAGCATATGGGGAGGCAGTACACAAATCACTGTTAAATTAATCAGTGAAATATGAATAGGAACTAACTACATGAGGATGGTAAAGGGCACTTCAGACCAGAGAAAGAGCAGGGAAAAAGTACAGATGTTAGGAGAGTTCCTGAAAGATAGGAAAAGAAGCTGGAAAGCCAAGGCAGGATGGGCTGTTCTAGACACATGAGAATCTGACCTGACCCCAGAGGACGGATGATGGAGTGCCAATAAAGATTTTTAAGTAGTGGAGGGGCATAATCAGATTGGCATTTTAGTACTCTGGTAGTGCAGGGGAAAATTAATTCCATTAGAGCCAGACTAGAGGCAGAGAGTCCAGTTAGACGGGTGTTGTGGTAATTCAAATAAATTACGAATGCAGAAATGAAGTGAGAACGACTTATCAAGCCTGATACAGAGCCTGAATTATTCATATTTGTATCTCCTGCAAGCAGTGCATTTTACATTTACAACCTGCTACAAATATCTACCCATAGATATTTGTCTACTCATAGATATTTGTCGACTGCTGTTACTGAAACTTACTTAGGGAACTGCAGTTGGCAGCCAGTTGGGTCACTTCCTGTACAGATCCTTAAGTAAAAGGATCCTTTCGCATTGCAGAACTCAAAAGAAACAGGTTTGTTATTCAAACCCGTAGAGTAACAGCAGTGAATACAAACCCGCGCACCGTAGAGAGACCTCTCTATTCTGGTCTATTTTACCAGAAATAATTTTCGAACGAAGCCCTTCAAAGGGTCGTGAGGCCCCGCCCTATGCACCCAGACAAACGCCCACGCTTCTTTTCTCTTTGTTTTAGCTCGAGACACAAGTCTGTTTGCTGCTCGTCGCCCAGCCGGCCATTTTCACCCAGCAGTTTCCCAGTTTTCACCCCACCGCAGTATAAAGTCAACAGCAGGGAACTGAGGAGAGTATAGTTCCAGGCTGCTGCTGCTGCTAAATCGCTTCAGTCGTGTCCGACTCTGTGCGACCCCAGAGACGGCAGCCCACCAGGCTCCCCCGCCCCTGGGATTCTCCAGGTAAGAACACTGGAGTGGGTTGCCATTTCCTTCTCCAATGCGTCAAAGTGAAAAGTTAAAGTGAAGCCGCTCAGTCGTGTCCGACTCAGCGACCCCATGGACTGCAGCCTAGGCAGGTGTATTGAGGCTTCAAATCGGTTAAAGATTCCCTGACCTTGCCAGTTCTCTCGCAACCTCATCTCCATCTCGCCCCTTGCTATGGGACTCCTTTCTGAAGTTAGGAGGACCCCTACTATGGTTATTAGAATGCTATCAGCACTCCAAAAACTAAGCAAGTTATTATTATTTTTTTTTTACTTACCCTAAGGGCTGCCATAGCTGTGACCGCCTCCGCCCAAGTCGTCGAACGGAGAGCGGAAAGGGACAAAACAGTTCAACTAGATTCCACTTACGCTAGCCTCAGACAGTCCCGCCCCTCGCCGGCTGGCTCCGCCCTTTCCCCCGCCCTTCTGGTGCTGCTCTGCGAAGCTGCAGCAGTTTGTCCTCTCTGGGGAGAAATGATTTAACTTTGTGATTGATTGTCACTGTCCCTGATAACACCTTTCAGAATATATTCTCCATAGTCCATATGAAAGTTACTTTTCTGGGTGCAGAACTTTTCATTACGTTAGTTGTTTCTGGGATATGAGATTTTTCTAGCTAAGGACTTAGAATCCAAGCTCAGCTGTCTTAATAAATACTGATAGTGAAAGTCGCTCAGTTGTATCCGCCTTTTTGCGACCTCATGGACTATACAGTCCATGGAATTCTCCAGGCCAGAATACTGGAGTAGATAGCCGTTCCTTTCTCCAGGGGATCTTCTCAACCCAGGGATTGAACCCAGGTTTCCCTCGTTGCAGGCGGATTTTTTTACCCTGAGCCACCAGGGGACGCCGCCTTAGTAAATAGTCACAAAAAGAACGGGTTACTTCTACAATTGGTGGGCAAGTTCATACAGTCCAGTCTAAGACTATGTGACGAAGCGCCTACTATGTGCCAGGCATTTGTTCAAAGTAGAGAATAATGTAATGCCTTCCCTCACGGAGCTTATGATTCCGTTTATCATAAACGGAAGAAAAGAGAAACAGACAAATGTTACAAAATGCCAAGTGCTACGAAGGAAAATAAAAACAGTATGGGGATGGGGTGTGAATTTACTGATTTCAATACATTAGGGAAAGACATTCTGATATGGTGACATTTGAAAAAAGTCCTGAAGGAATTTAGGGAAGAACCTTCCATGCAGAAGCAGCAGCAATTAAAGAAAAGCCAATGTGTCAGACGTGGCTACATCTGATGGCATTGACTTAATTTAAGGTGAGAAGAAAAGTATGTGTAACTTTTAAACAAGGCATATGGTAAACCTCAGTGACTTTTGATAGCCATACTAAAGAAAGCAAAGCCCCTTTACTTCACATGGTCAAAAAAGCTGCCAGCCCAGGTGGGATGCATGAGACAAGTGCTCGGGCCTGGTACACTGGGAAGTCCCAGAGGAATTGGGTGGAGAGGGAGGTGGGAGGGGGGATCAGGATGGGGAATGCATGTAACTCCATGGCTGATTCATGTCAATGTATGACAAAACCCACTGCAATGTTGTGAAGTAATTAGCCTCCAACTAATAAAAATAAATGAAAAAAAAAATAAAATAAAATAGAAAAAAGAAAGCTGAGATTTTTTTTTCTTTCTTTTTTTTAAATTTTTTATTTTAATTACAGGAAAAAAAATTGTGAAAGCTGAGATTTTTAAAAGCTAAACTCAAAGACTGATTCTTTGGGTTTCTGAAATTACTTCAGTTGAATTTATACCTAACCTTGATAGGTCATTTATGTAAAAATTTACAGCTTTGAGCAAGAGAGACATTCTCTCCTGATATTTTTAAGGGGGCTATCTGGGAGGATCTGGAAGGCTAAGAGCATTCAAAATCCCTGTACCTTTCTCTCTGAACTACTCTTAATTCCTGATACCAATTTCTGTATTGGTTAGCATTCTTTGTTGACAAGCAACAAAGCCCAGCTCTGGATGATATAAGCAAAAATGGAACTTATTTTAGACAAATAATTGAATCAAAAGTAAAGCTAAATAACTAGAACTTTAAAATGTCAAGAACCAAGATAGCAATGAGAATCTAAATAGGAAGAACTAATCGACAATCAATTCCAGGCTTTATTGTCTAAAAGTATGTGTTCCAACAATTTTTAATTATTACAAAGTCTGCTTATTGGGCTCCACTCCATCCCTGTCCATCTGCTTACATCTTCTATAAATCTTAGTTGTAAGCTACAGTTGTTAGCAATTTTAGCTAACATTAATAAATATAAAATAATTTTGAAAGATATTAGCCAATAAGCCAAATTAAGAGAAATTCTGGAGACATAGGATCAGAAACATGAGCAGGGATCAGTGAAGGCTTGGATGCAGGCAACACAGTTAGGGTTGTTCCACAGAATAAGTATGCAAGTCTTTCATCATAGAGGATTAGAATGCAAAAGTAGTAAGTCAAGAGATACCTGGAGTAACAGGCGAGTTTGGCCTTGGAGTACAAAATGAAGCAGGGCAAAGGGTAACTGAGTTTTGCCAAGAGAATGCACTGGTCATAGCAAATGCAGTCTACCAAAAATGTAACAGATGACTCTACACATTGACATCACCGAATGGTGAAAACCAAAATCACACTGATTATACTCTCTGCAGCAAAAGATGGAGAAGCTTTACACTGTCAATGAAAACAAGATATGGCTATGACTATGGCTAAGATGATGAGGTCATTATTGCAAAATTCAGGCTGAAATTGAAGAAAGTAGGGAAAACTAATAGATCATTCAGATATGACCTAAATTGAACCACTTATGATAATACATTAGAGGTGACAATAGATTCAAGGGATTAGATCTGGTAGACAGAGTGCTTGAAGAACTATCAATGTAGGCTTATTACATTGTACAGGAGGTGGTGACTAAAACTATGCCAAAGAAAAAGAAATGCAAGTAGGCAGAGTGGTTGTTTGAGGAGGTCTTACAAACAGCTGAAAAAAGAAGAGAAACAAAAGGCAAAGGAGAAAGGGGAAGATAAACCTAACTGGATGCAGAGTTCCAGAGAACAGCAAGGAGAGATAAGAAAGCTTTCTTAAGTGAACGATGCAAAGAAATAGAAGAAAACCGTAGGAGAAAGACTATAGATCTCTAAGAAAAGTGGAGATGCCAACGGAACATTTCTTGCAAAGAAGGGCACAATAAAGGAAAGAGATGGCAAGGACATAACACAAGCAGAAGAGATTAGGAAGAAGTGGCAGGAATACACAGAGGAACTATATGAAAAAGATCTTCATGACACAGATAACCCTAGAGCCAGAGATCCTGGAGTGTGAAGTCAAGTGGGCCTTAGGAAGCATCACTATGAACAAAGCTAGTGGAGGTAATGGAATTCCAGCAGAGCTATTTCAAATCCTAAAAGATGATGCTGTTAATGTGCTGCACTCAATATGAGAGGAAATTTGGAAAACTCAGCAGTGGCCACATAACTGTAAAAGGTCAGTTTTCATTCCAATCTCAAAGACAGGCAATGCCAAAGAATGTTGAAACTACGATGAAATTGTGCTCATTTCACATGCTAGCAAGGTAATGTTCAAAAATCTTCAAGCTAGGCTTCAGCAGTATATGAACCAAGAACTTCCAGATGTACAAGCTGGATTTAGAGAAGGCAGAGGAATCAGATCAAATTGCCAACAGCTGTTGGATCATCGAAAAAGCAAGAGAGTTCCAGAAAAGCATCTACTTCTGCTTTATTGACTACACCAAAGCCTTTGACTGTGTGGATCACAACAAACTGTGGAAAATTCTTAAAGAGATGGAAATACCAGACCATCTCATCTGTCTTCTATGAAACCTGTATGCAGGTCAAGAAGCAAAAGTTAGAACTGGATATGGAACAACAGACTGGTTCAAAATTGGGAAAGGAGAACGTCAAGGCTGTAATCCTGTCACCATGCTTGTGTAACTTATATGCAGAGTACACCATGTGAAATGCTGGGCTGGTTGAAGCACAAGCTGGAATGAAGATAGTCAGGAGAAATATCAGCAACCTCACATATGCAGATGATACCACTCTAATGGCAGAAAGTGAAGAGGAACTAAAGAGCCTCTTGATGAAAGTGAAAGAAGGGAGTGGAAAAGCTGGCTTAAAGCAATATTCAAAAAACAAAGATCATGGCATCTGGTCCCATCATTTCATGGCAAATATATGGGGAAAAAGTGGAAACAATGACAGATTTTATTTTCTCAGGCTCCAAAATCACTGCAGATGGTGACTGCAGTCATGAAATTAAAAGAGGGTTGCTCCTTGGAAGAAAACCTATGAGATACCTAGACAGCATATTTTTTAAAAAAAGCAGAGACATCACTTTGCCGACAAAGGTCCATATAGTCAAAGCTATGGTTTTTCCAGTAGTCATGTATGGATGCGAGAGTTGGACTATAAAGAAGGCTGAGTGACTTCCCTCCTTCCCTCTCTGTCTTTGTAATGACGATTGTAACAGATGTGAAAAGATTATCTCATTGTGATTTTGCATTTGTCTGATGATTTTTGATGTTGAGCACTTTTAATATACTTGTTGGCCATTAATATGTTCTCTTTGAAGAACTGTTTATTTAGGTCTTTGCCCATTTTAAATCTGCACATTTTGGGGGGGGGGGCTATTGAATTGTAGAATTCCTCATGCTTTTTGGAAATTAACCTTTCAGATATGTGGTTTGCAAATATTTTCTCCCATTCCATGGATTGTCTGACAACAAAAGCACAGACAACAAAAGTAAAAATGATCAAGTGAGATTACAATCATTTAAGCTTTTAAAGTTGAAATATGACCTGTTTGTAGAAAAGTGTATATACTGGAATTATTATAGAGTATACCCATTCAAGTAACTGCACACAGATCAAGAAATAGAACATTTTCAGCACTCCAGATTCCTTTCTTGTGCTCACTCTCAGTCAGTACCTACCATCAACTCCAAAGATAACCACTAGAGTGTCTTTTAGCACTATATATTAGTTTTATCATGTTGGGAATTTATGTAAGTGGAATCATACTGTAGGTCCTCTTTGTGCTTGACTTCTTTTCTCACATGTTAAAATTTATTGATGTTATACTTTTATGGGCAATTGAGATGTTTCCAGTTACTCAATATTGTGAATAATGTTGCTGTAAACATTTTTGCACATGTCTTTTGATGCATGTACAGGATTCATGTATGTGGTTCAGTTGGGTATCACCTTAGCCTGCATTCCTCAGAACACTGAGTCTGCGATAAAGTTTATGTGTTGTTACTTTATTAGGGAGTACATTCACAAGGCGATTAAGTCTCAGAAGAAGTGAGTCAACAAAAGGGTGTATTCCCTGGGCCTACCACAATTAGAAATGAAAACAACTGACTGCTCAATATCACAGTCTCTTCTTTGAGAGGCTGTATCGATTGTCAGAAAACAGTCTGACAGTAGGATGAAAAGGAATATTGTTTATTCAGTGGTTCTCCCCATGCTCATGCTCAGTTGCTCAATAACAGATTGTCCCAGAGTGAATTCAATGGGAGTCCATATCAGTTCATTTCAGTTCAGTCACTCAGTCGTGTCCAACTCTTTGAAACCCCATGGATGTAGCACACCGGGCTTCCCTGTACGTCACCAACTCCTGGATCTTGCTCAAACTCATATTCATCGAGTCAGTGATGTCATCCAACCATCTCATCCTCTGTCGTCCCCTTCTCCTCCTACCTTCAATCTTTCCCAGCATCAGGGTCTTTTCCAATGAGTCAGTTCTTCACATCAGGTGGCCAGAATATTGGAGTTTCAGCTTCAGCATCAGTCCTTCCAATGAGTATTCAGGACTGATTTCCTTTAGAATGGACTGGTTGGATCTCCTTGCAGTCCAAGGGACTCTCAAGAGTCTGCTCCAACACCACAGTTCAAAAGCATCAATTCTTTGACGTTCAGCTTTCTTTATGGTCCAGCTCTCACATCCATACATGACTACTGGAAAAACCATAGTTTTGGCTAGACAGATCTTTGTTGGTAAAGTAATGACTCTGCTTTTTAATATTCTGTCTAGGTTGGTCATAGCTTTTCTTCTAAGGATCAAGCGTCTTTTAATTTCATGGCTGCAGTCACCATCTGCAGTGATTTTGTGCCCCCCCTCCCAAAAGTAAAGTCTCTCACTGTTTCCATTGTTTCCCCATCTATTTGCCATGAAGTGATGGGACCAGATATCATGATCTTAGCTTTTTGAATGTTGAGTTTTAAGCCAGCTTTTTCGCTCTCCTCTTTCACTTTCATCAAGAAGCTCTGTAGTTATTCTTTGCTTTCTGCCATAAGGGTGGTGTCATCTGCATATCTGAGGTTATTGATACTTTTTCTGGCAATCTTGAGTCCAGCTTGTGTTTCATCCACCCCGGCATTTTGCATGATGTACTCTGAATATAAGTTAAATAAGCAGAGTGACAAATATACAGCTTTGATATACTCCTTTCCCAATTTGGAACCAGTCTGTTGTTCCGTGTACTATTCTAACTGTTGCTTCTTGATCTACATACAGATTTCTCAGGAAGCAGGTCAGGTGGTATGGTATTCGCATCTCTGGAAGAATTTTCCACAGTTTGCTGTGATTCACACAGTCAAAGGCTTTAGCATAATCAATAAAGAAGAAATAAATGATTTTCTGGAACTCTTTTGGTTTTTCTATGATCCAACAGATGTTGGAAATTTGATTTCTGCTTCCTCTGCCTTTTCTAAATCCAATTTGAACATCTGGAAGTTAATGGTCCACATACTGTTGAAGCCTGGCTTGGAGAATTTTGAGCATTACTTTTCCAGCATGTGAGATGAGTGCAATTGTGCAGTAGTTTGAGCATACTTTGACATTGTCCTCCTTTGGGATGGGAATGAAAACCGACCTTTCCCAGTCCTGTGACCATTGCTGAGTTTTCCAAGTTTGCTGGAACATTGAGTGCAGCACTTTAACAGCATCATATTTTAAGATATTAAATAGCTCTGTTGGAATTCCATCATGTCCATTAGCTTTGTTCATAGTGATGCTTCCTAAGGCCCACTTGACTTCACATTCCAGGATGTCTGGCTCTAGGTGAGTGATCACACCATCATGGTTATCTGGGTTATGAAGATCTTTTTTTTGTATAGTTCTTTTGTGTTCTTGCCACCTCTTCTTAATATCTTCTGCTTCTGTTATATCCATACTGTTTTTTGTCCTTTATTGTGCTCACCTTTGCATGAAATATTCCCTTGGTATCACTAATTTTCTTGAAGCAATCTGTAATCTTTGCCATTCTATTATTTTTTATTTCTTTTTAAAAGAAGAATTATTTGTCTTTTAATGGAAGAGTAGTTGCTTTACAGAATTTTGTTGTTTTCTGTCAAACCTCAACATGAATCAGCCATATGTATACATATATCTCTTCCCTTTTGAACCTCCCTCCCATCTCCCTCCCCATCCCATCCCTCTAGATTGATACAGAGCCACTGTTTGAGATTCCTGAGTCATACAGCAAATTCCCATTGGCTATCTCTTTTACAATATGATAATATAAGTTTCCATGTTACTCTTTCTATACATCTCACCCTCCCCTCCCCTCTATTTCTTTGCATTGATTGCTGAGGAAGGCGTTCTTATCTCTCCTTGCTATTCTTTGGAACTCTGCATTCAAATGGGTATATCTTTCCTTTTTTCCTTTGCCTTTAGCCTCTCTTCTTTTCTCAGCTATTTGTAAGGCCTCCTCAGATAATTATTTCTCAGATAATTATTTTGCCTTTTTGTATTTCTTTTTCTTGGGGATGGTCTTGATCCCTGCCTCCTGTACAGTGTCACAAACCTCCATCCATCATTCTTCTGGCACACTGTCTATCAGATCGAATCCCTTCAATATATTTGTCATTTCCACTGTATAAGTGTAAGGAATTTGATTCAGGTCATACCTGAATGGTTTAGTGGTTTTCCCTATTTTCTTGAATTTAAGTCTAAATTTTGCAGTAAGGAGATCATGATCTGAGCCACAGTCAGCTCCCAGTCTTTTTTTGCTGCTTCTTTGGCTGCAAAGAATATCATCAATCTGATTTCAGTATTGACCATCTGGTGACTTCCATGTGTAGTTGTGTTGTTCTACACACACACACAAGAGAACACACAAGTTCTCTTGCATTGCTGGAAGAGGGTGTTTGCTATGACCAGTGCGTTCCCTTGGCAAAATTCTGTTAGCCTTTGCCCTGATTCATTTTGTACTCCAAGGCCAAATTTGCCTGTTACACCACATATCTCTTGATTTCCTACTTTTCCATTCCAGTCCCCTATGATGAAAAGGACACCTTTTTTGGGTGTTAGTTCTAGAAGGTCTTGTAGGTATTCATAGAACCATTCAAATTCAGCTTCTTCAACATTACTGGTTGGGACATAGAGTTGGATTACTGTGATATTGAATGGTTTGCCTAAGAAACGAACAGAGCTCATTCTGTAATTTTTGAGATAGCACCCAAGGACTGTTTTTCAGACTTTTTTTTGACTATGAGGGCAACTCCATTTCTTCTAAGGGATTCTTGCTCAAAGTAGTATATATAATGGTCATCTGAATTAAATTCTCCCATTCCAGTTCATTTTAGTTCGCTGATTCCTAAAATGTTGATGTTCACTCTTGCCATCTCCTGTTTGGCCACTTCTAATTTACCTTGATTCATGGACCTAACATTCCAGGTTCCTATGCAATACTGCTCTTTACAGCATTGGACTTTACTTCTATCACCAGTCACATCCACAACTGGGCATTGTTTCCCTTTGGCTCCATCTCTTCATTCTTTCTGGATTCATTTCTCCACTCTTCTCCAATAGCATATTGGGCACCTGCTGACCAGGGGAGTTCATCTTTCAGTGTCATGCCTTTTTGCATTTTCATACTATTCATGAGGTTCTTAAGGCAAGAATACTGAAGTGGTCTGCCATTCCCTTCTCCAGTGGACCAGATTTTGTCAGAACTCTCCAGCATGACCCTTCCATCTTGGGTGGCCCTATACAGCATGGCTCATAGTTTAATTGAGTTAGACAAGGCTATGGTCCATGTGATAAGTTTGAATAGTTTTCTGTGACTGTGGTTTTCATTCCACCTGCCCTCTGATGGATAAGGCTAAGAGGCTTATGGAGGCTTCCTGATAGGAGAGACTGACTGTGAGGGAAACT
Organism: Cervus canadensis; assembly: GCF_019320065.1. Classification (NCBI taxonomy): domain Eukaryota; kingdom Metazoa; phylum Chordata; class Mammalia; order Artiodactyla; family Cervidae; genus Cervus; species Cervus canadensis. Next base: position 74,305,119 of record NC_057419.1, read on the forward strand.
AGGTCTTCTTCTGATGGGCAGGGCCATGTTCAGTAAGTCTTTAATCCAATTTTCTGTTGATGGGTGGGGATGTGCTCCCTCCCTGTTTGACTTGAGACCAAACTATGGTGGAGGTAATGAAGATAATGGCGACCTCATTCAAAAGGTCCTGTGCATGCACTGCCACACTCAGTGCCTCCGACCCTGCAGCAGGCCGCCACCAACCCACACCTCTGCCGGAGACTCCTGGACACTCATAGGCAAGTCTGGGTCAGTCTCTTGTGGGGTCACTGCTCCTTTCTCCTGGGTCCTAATGCACACAGGGTTTTGTTTGTGCCCTACAAAAGTCTGTTTCCCCCAGACTTACTTGTGTAAGTTCTGTAATCAAATCCCACTGGCATCCAAAGTCAAATTCCCTGGGAGTTCTCAGTCCTTATGCCAGATTCCCAGGTTGGGAAATCTGTTGTGGGTTCTAGAACTTTCTTAACAGCATGAGAATTTCTTTGGTATAATTGTTCTGCAGTTTGTGGGTCATCTGCTCAATGCCTGTACGGTAGGGTTCATGGTGACCTCCTCTAAGAGGGCTTATGCCACAGTCTGTGTGATCCAGGTTTCTGCATCCAGAGCCCCTGCCCCTTTGATAGACCACTGCTGACATGTACCTCTGTAGGAGACTCAGACACAGGTCTGGCTCAGTCTCTGTGGGGTCTCTGAGTCCTGATGTGCAAGACACAAGGTGGTGGAGTTGAAGGGCACGTGCTCATCTTCTCCCGAAAGAAGTCCAAAATTACAACTCACTACTGAACAACCATCAACAGGAGAATGTTGGATCTCACAAAAAAAAAAAAAAAAATTACCCCATGCCCAAGGGCAAAGGAGAAGCTCCAGCCAGATAGTAGGAGGGGTAAAACCACATGTACAGTCAAATCCCATACCCACCAGAGGAGGCTTGGGGGGCTCAAACAAAATCTTGTATGCACCAGGACCCAGAGACCTCAACTTTAGTAGATGCAGTCAAAAATTTTTCCAAAGTGATTATACAAGTTTACAGTTTCATCAGTAGTGCTTGAAGATTCCAGTTGCTCAACAACTTCATCAAAAATTGGCATTGTCTTTTTCACTTTAACCATTCTGATAGGTGTTTAGTGGTATCTCATTCAAGTTTTTAATTGCATTTCTCTGATGTCTAATGAAATTGATCACCATTTTATATTTCAATTGGCCGTTTTGATGTTATCTTTCATAAAGTACTTATTCAAGTTTAAATCCATTTTTTTCCTATTCTGCTGTCCATTTTTCTTATTTATTTGTAGGTGTTCTCCATAAGACTGCATACAAGCACTTTGCCAGTAATATGTGTTTTTAAAATTTTCTCCCACATGGTGGCTCACCTTTTTATCCCTTCAATGGTGTCCAGAAACCAACCCTACTGGACCTTGATCTGAGACTTCTAGCCTCCAGAATTGTTAGAAAATATATTTTTGTTGTTTAAGCCATCCAGACTATAGTATTTGGTTGTGGAAACCTAAGCAGACTAATACATTATCCTTCTTATATATTGCTTGCTTCCATTTACTAATAATTTCTTTAGGATTTTTACATCTATGTACATGATGATGATTGATTTTTAATTTTCTTTTAAGACTTTGGTATCAGTGTTTTATTAGCTTCATAAAACAAACTGTGAATTGTTTCCTCTATTTTATGGAAGAATTTGTTTATTGCTTCCTTAGATGTCTAACAGGTTTCACCAGTGAAGCCACCTAGGCCTGGAGATTTCTTTGTAACAAAGTTTTTAATTATAAATCCAAATTATTTAATGTGCTCTCAAATTTTCTCAAAGTGGCTGTTTTGCTGAGTTGTGCACAGTTCTACAATAACACTTGTTTTAAAAAGGTGAATTTGTTCCAATATGATGGATATGTTAGAAAATAATTTGAAAATTACATAAATTTTATGTGCATTCATATACTATTTCATTGATAAGAAACATGATGTGAATGTAGAAAATGGCCGCCAACTCAAAGTTTGAAGTAAGCAAGCATTTTGAAAGAAGTGAGAGAATATAATTCCTGAGCAGTAGGTATAAAGAAATCTTCACTTTTGGACCATCTGAGACAGTACTGTGAAAATAAACATCTACAGCTAGAAAAACTTCAGGAAATACAAAATTAGTCATGAGACCTAAAGTAATAGAAAAAATGAAAAGATTGATGATTCTGTGGACTAACTACACAGGATACACAGGAATAACCTCTCTCACAAGCACTGAGAAATCACTGCCTACGTGTGAGCTAAGCCGCTTCAGTCTTGTCTGACTCTTTGTGACCCTATGGGCTGTACCTGCCAGGTTCTTCTGTCCGTGGATTCTCTGGGCATTCCATGAGAATCCATGAGAATCTCCAGGATTCTCCTCCAGGGATATTCCCAACCCAGGGATCAAACCTGGGTCTCTTCGGCCTCCTGCATTGGCAGGTGGGTTCTTTACCACTAGCACCACCTGGGAAGTGCCGAAAGTCACTATCTATGCACTAAGGCCTTAAATGAGAATTATTAAATCCTGTGGAAGTGGCTTGGCTCCATTAATGATGGTTTGATGGGAGGCAGAAAAAGATGGCAAAGGAGTAAGATTGGGAGATCACCAGCCTTCCCACAAATACATAAAAAACTCATCAGGATATGGACAACTCCTACAAAGCAACCTCTAGGTGACAGTAGAAGACCCCAGGCCTCCAGCGGGGCAGGCTAAGCTCCTTGGACTGAGGTAGGAGAGAGGATGGAGACATAAAAAGCGAAAAGACTGAGCACTTCTGGATGGGAGCTTGAGTCCTGAGGGAGGGAGGAAGTCATGAAGCAGGAAGAGTTCCCATGCACTGGGAAGCTTCATCACAAGTGGGCCCAACGGGGAGCTGTGGTATCTCAGAAAGCCAGGCAAAGCTGGGACTTAGGCAGAAAACAGAGAAAGTTGCACTTCTCAGCCCACAAACAGCTCACGGATCGTGGCCCCAACCAGATGGCAGTCTCATGGAACCAGAAGAGCCCACAGAAGCCCCGTGTCACAGAGAGCAGACCCGGGGAGCTGAAAGAAGAACACCCAAGCCCCTTGACAAGGAAGGCCCAGAGGGCTGAGGGACAAAGAGCCCTGGGGGCTGAGGGAAGCACACACAAATGTCCACAACACAGAAGGCAGGGCCAGGGAGACAAGAAAAGATCCACACAAGCCCCTCCCTACCTAACAAGCTTCAGCCTGCAGTGCAGGGCAGGACCTGGGAACAGAAGCACCAGCAAAGATTCTATGGACAAGTAGGGGACTGGTGGCAGTGAAGATAATGCTGAGAAGGCCACTTTGACGCGGCTGTGGAAATAGATGTGACTAACACTTCCAAAGCCAGAAGGACTGCCCAAAGACATACTTAAAACAGAGCAGGACTGTATGGCCTTTGCCCTCCCCCCACCATGTCTTCTGCCTGCCTTTTACCTGTGGAAAACTTTAATCAAAGAATAAGCTTAATCAGAAAAGTGAGAGATGCTGAAACCAAGAAAAACAGTCTAAGGAGACTAAATAATAATAACATAGTCATTAAGCATAGTCAAGGGCCTTTAGTTCTTTCTCAAGAGCTATAGATAATATTCTGAGCCATATCCTGTGAGCTGTCTTATAGATACTAAAACCCCAGGTGGAAAAGTTAACTACATGATGACCAGACTGTACCCAGGACTTGAGCTGCCATGATTAGGAGAATTGACTGCAAAGAAATGGGGACAAGTGCACCCTGAAACTGAACATTAACTGTACCTAAAATAACCAAGATGATGCTAGTAATACCACTGATGACCAATTGAAGATGACTGTTAGAGATGACTATACTGTTTCTGTATGTGACCCCCCCCACACACACACTTTATCTATAAAAACTCTCACCCCTTGCTTGTTGTGGGGGGTGGAGGGTGTTGGTCTTTGGACAGATATCCGCCACCCTCTCCCCCAGTTGCCGGCATCTGAAATAAAGCAAAATTTCCTTTCCACTAAATTGGCCTGTTTACTGGCTTTTGAGCAAGAAGCAGCTGGATCCCCCGCCCCCATGCCTCTTGGTAACAGATTTTGGTGCCCAACGTGGTGCTGCTACTGCTAGCTATGGCTGGCTACTGCTAGCTCCTTTGCTTTCATGGCACCTAGCTATCCTGGGTCTTCCAGGGGAGAGCTGTGGCCATGACAGTGTATTAGCTAGCCCCGAGAAGGAGATATGGGGGACTTTCCTAGCAGCTGCTGAAACTATGTGTTTTTGGGATCCTCCCTGTTTCTCCCTTGCTCAGCACTAGCTGCCAACGTATCCTTTTCTTGGTGGAATGGAAACTTGCATTTGGGATGAGTTGATGAGCTCCAAGACCAGATAAGTCCAATGGTGTGCACATGGGCAACCTTCCCATTGGTGAATGATAGTGCTATTTGGGCATTCTTGCCAATTGGTTCAGAGAAGGCAATGGCACCCCACTCCAGTACTCTTGCCTGGAAAATCCCATGGATGGAGGAGCCTGGTGGGCTGCAGTCCATGGGGTCGCTACGAGTAGGACACGACTGAGTGACTTCACTTTCACTTTTCACTTTCATGCATTGGAGGAGGAAATGGCAACCCACTCCAGTGTTTTTGCCTGGAGAATCCCAGGGACGGGGGGAGCCTGGTGGGCTGCCATCTATGGGGTCACACAGAGTCGGACACGACTGAAGCGACTTAGCAGCAGCAGCCAATTGGTTCTGACTACTGTTGATGACTGTTTGTGAGTGCTAGTGCTATTCGGGCATTCTTGCCTGTTGGTTCTGATGTGGGTCTGATGTTGAGAACTATTTGAGACATGAGGTGCTATTTGGGCAATTTGCCAGTAGGTTCTGACATGTGTCTGAAGTTGAGGATCATTTATGAGCACTGACTGCTATTTGGTTATTTTTTGTCAATTAGTCCTGATGTCTGGCTATCCATGAGGACTGTTTGTGAGCACCGAGTGTCATTTGGGTATTTTGCCAATTGGTTCTGACATTTGACTAACACTGAGGGCCATTTGTGTTGGGGAAGTGTTTGGGACTCTGTACTAGTTACCCTTGGAGAAGGTTTATGACAGATCCGTTGTTTGGTGTGTGGGTGTGTATTCTATTTGTATGATAGGTACTCTTGTTGCCTTATGTAAAATGGGAAATTCCGGTTCAACTCATTAAGAAAAATTTAGCTGTGGATTTATGACTAAAAAAGAAAGTTTTGTGTGGGTTTTTTTTTTTGACAATGTATGTCTAAGAAATTCTTTAGACTCCAGAGAAAATTGGCTAAGATGAAACTCTTGAAAGTCATCAAACTCTTGAAACTCAAAAGACAAGTTCTTTTTGCATATGCAGTTAGGGAAAGCTAACTTGTTAAAACACTTTTTTCAGGCCCTGAGAAAACAAAAATATACCTAGGAAAAAACTTGAAATTAATGCTTATCATGTTGTTGAAATACAACCACAGTCCACAAAGCCTGAAGCTCCACCCTTTGGTTAATTGTAAAATGTCAAGCTAAGGGGGAAAAAAGGAGAGAAGACTTTTAAAATTGAGTGTGTAATTTGGCTATTCTGATCATTATCCATAAACTGATAAGTCTAATTGCAATGCCTAATTCATGAAATGTAAAAAGATGAAACAATGAGATCTCTGTCTGGATGTTTGTTTGTCTCAATATGTGTTTTTGTCTTTGGAGAATATCACTGAGGTTAATTTTTAAAGGAACTCTATTTAATTGGCCCTAGAAATATAAGTACTTACAAATCAAACAAATCTAAATTTATCTACTTTGGTCTCTTTTTAAGACCAAGAGGGAAACTAAAGATGTTTTGGGTTTATTAAACATACATGTTGTACCACTGAAGAAAAATTATGCTATAAAAAATGTTTTATTGAGGTTATGAAATATGTTCATAAGTCTGCCAATCAGGAAATGCTGGTGTAACATTTCAAGCGCTTGTTTCTTGGTTTTGTTAAAGCTTTCAAGGGTTAAAAATTGTGATATGTAAAAATGATAAGCAAAACATTTTGGTATGTAAAGCAAGTAGGATATATGTTGTCGACAAAGAGAAGGTATAAAGAATGGAGATATTTTTGTTGAGGAAAAATGGTGATAATAGTTTTGTCCTACAGTTGCTTGTTTCTTGATGAAAAAATACAGGACAAATTTGTTTGGGTCTAGAAAGTGACAAAAGGTTTGTGGAAAAGGGATTTTGAAAAAGAATTGTGTACATTGTCATGATTAACATTAGATTAAATTTAATTAAGTATATGAATTTTATTAACAGTAAACTGATACAAGACTGAAGTTGGATTTTCTCTCTGTTAAGAAAGCAAAGTTCTCCTGGAATATTGAGCTGATTTTGGTAACAGAGACTTCTAATGAAAGTAATCATTTTGTTTCTAATCATACTTCTGACCCCAATGTTCAGGATGGAAAATTTTTCCAGTAAAGGTGTCACAAGGTATAGCTGCTCATGATGTGTAGCACTGCTGGCTTGAAGTGTACTATAAAGCACATGTACAATTTTTGTGTGACAATTGGGTATAAATGAGAAGATGTATGGCCTATAAAGCATTTCCCTATTAACCTCTGAACCTGTTCATGATATCTGATTAGTTTTCTCCCAACGTGGACAACTAGGCAAATATATCAATAAAAAGGAGGCCTAGCACCAAGGGACATGGATGGATCCAGAGCAGACAAATGCACCACTCTGGAAAGGAGAAAATGATAGAAGAAATATTCACATATTGAGGTATGCAGAAGTCATTCTGGCCTATTCATGATTTAATTTAAACTTTAGGCTAACCAAAGCAGCCTGTTTGTGGCCTATTAAACATGCATTGTACATCTGCTTTAATCATTAAGACAAAAAATAGTACAAAGGTATATTTTTATTATTATCCTCATTGTAATATGTCTAGGTATTTTCAAATGTTTGTCCAGGTACTATGAAAGTTTGTTGCCTGTTTTGTTCTGTACCTGTCCCCCCTCAAGATTGAGGAGTATTAAAAAAAAAAAAGGGAGGATTGAAACAGAGCAGGACTGAATGGCCCTTGCCCCCCACCCCCAATGTCTTCTGCCTGCCTTTTGCCTGTGGAAAACTTTAATCAAAGAATAAGCTTAATCAGAAAAGTGAGAGATGCTGAAACCAAGAAAAACAGTCTAAGGAGACTAAATAATAATAACATAGTCATTAAGCATAGTCAAGGACCTTTAGTTCTTTCTCAAGAGCTATAGATAATATTCTGAGCCATATCCTGTGAGCTGTCTTATAGATACTAAAACCCCAGGTGGAAAAGTTAACTACATGATGACCAGACTGTACCCAGGACTTGAGCTGCCATGATTAGGAGAATTGACTGCAAAGAAATGGGGACAAGTGCACCCTGAAACTGAACATTAAATGTACCTAAAATAACCAAGATGATGCTAGTAATACCACTGATGACAAATTGAAGATGACTGTTAGAGATGACTATACTGTTTCTGCATGTGACCCCCCCCACACACACACTTTGTGTATAAAAGCTCTCACCCCCTGCTTGTCGGGAGGAGGGGTCAGCCTTTGGACAGATAGCTGCCACCCTCTCCCCCAGTTGCTGGCATCTGAAATAAAGCAAGCATTCCTTTCCACCAATCTGGCCCGCTTATTGGCTTTTGAATGGCAAACAGTTGTATCCCCCACACATACCTTTCAGTAACATATGAACCCATAGACACCCTAAAACCTACTACTGGACACTGCACTGTCCTTCTGAGAGATGAGATCCAGCTCCATCAACCAGAACACAGGCACAAACTCCCCCAACCAGGAAAACATCACAGGACACTAATCCAACCCCATCCACGGGGGCAGACTCCACACCACAGAACTATGTTCTTGAGAGCTTTTTTGTTGTTGTTGTTGTTGTTCTTATAAATCACACTGTTTATTCCCCCTACATATTTCTACCTTCACATTAGCCTTTTGTGGTACTGTGGAGTTTTCCTCTTATTTTTCTTGTTAAAAAAAAATTTCTTTTAAAGATTTTTTCACCTTTTTTTGTGATTTTTAATATGAAACTGCCTTTCATATAGTTCTTTACCAGCTTTAGCTATTCCTGAATATATATAAATCCTTTTCACATACATCTATTTATCTTTGCTTTTCTATTTTTTCTTTTCTCTCTTTTTTAACCCTCTTTCCCACCCCCTCGTTTTCTCTTTTCTCTCCTTATTCTCTTTTTTCTTTCCTCCCTTTTTTCTTTCACTCTTTCTTTCTTCACCATGTAAGTTAAATTGCTGTGCTCTTTTTGCTATATTCCCCAGTTGGCAATCTGCTCAGGCTCAGTTTTCAAGATTGAGCATTAGTTTAGCTCTGCTTTTAATTGGTCAATATCACCTTTGGTTTCCCTTGTTCATCAAGTCAATTTCCTGTACTCTTTTCTTTATTTTTTTTTCATTTATTTTTATTAGTTGGAGGCTAATTACTTTACAATATTGTAGTGGTTTTTGTCATACATTGACATGAATCAGCCATGGATTTACGTGTATTCCCCATCCCGATCCCCCCTCCCACCTCCCTCTCTACCCGATCCCTCTGGGTCTTCCCAGTGCACCAGGCCCGATACTTTGGTTATAACTGTATGTATGGAAGTGTGTGTATATGTCCCAGTATTTCTGTAACTACCTGCTTGATCTGCTTGATCTCCTCCCACTAGAACACAGACACAAGTCACACCTAACAAAAAGTCAACACAAACCACTCAACAAACATTTTTCTCCAAGGGCAAAAACCAAAAGGAAGGAGAAATACAATCCTAGAGCCCAGGAAAAAGAGACCTCAAGCAGAGCAAGAGAAAAAAAAATGAAAAGACAGAGAAATACATCACAAATGAAAGAACAAGATAGAAACTCACAAGACCAGATAAACAAAGAGGAAATAAGCTATCTACCTGAAAGAGAATTCAGAAGAATGATAGTAAAGATGCTCTGAAGACTTGAAAATAGAATGGAGAAATTGTAAGAACCTTTTAACACAGTTAATATAATCACCAAGGTCATAGAAGAAATAAAGAATAAGTAAACATTTCACAATTACTGAGATGATGGTTTGATGGTTTAAGACACTGTTGTAATTTCCAAAGCTTTCAGCCTTAAGTAAAGATATGATTACAGATCTAAAACTTGCAAAAGAATTTCTAGCAGTGAAACACATGTTAATTGAAGAAAAAGGATTACATTAGTTTCCATTTTCAATTTTAATGAAACAGTTATCTGCATCTCTTGAATGGCCATTTAAAGAAAGAATAATATGACCTAGGATTCAAGGCTGTGAAAGATTGCAAATTTTATTTAAAATTACTTCCCAGTGACTCATGAGCTGCAACTCTTGCTACATCCACTTCCATAAGCAAACTTCAGATGACTTTCCTATGTATTGTTTGTAGTATTTATATATTTCTTACTAGTTTAACATGCATAAAAGTGTACTACCAATTTTATTAAGCTCCTATATTTTTGTAATGTGTCACTGATGAAGTGTTTGGGTGCTACACCCCTAATCTCATTTTCCCTCTAAGATCTGCAGTTTTTATTATATGATTTCATGGTGAATTGCTTTTTAGGGATGCATATGTTGAGTTATAGTATTATCGACTTATTTAATCTTAGTTGTGAGATATATTGGCACAAAATTACTCATAATCTACTAGTGTAAATGAATGAATCATAAGACATGCAAGAACTACATAGCTTTTTTTTTGGCCTACCTTTTATTTTCCTATTTTTGAAAAAAAAAATAATACAAAGAAAACAACACTAGTGTAATGATCAACGGTACTTAGCCTCGGTGTCAGGAAGACAATAGAAAGAGAGAGAGATACTCTAGCAAACATTAGAACATTCCCTTCTTCTCAATTCCAAGTTTTCAAGACAAAATATTCTGATTTTTAAATATTTAGACCACACACATAGTCTGCAACACAAAACCTGGAGGTTATGAGTAGTATAAAGTGGCAGGAATTCCCAAGTCCTAGTCCTGTATTTTGTATTGTTATTACTTACCTGGGTTCTTGGACTCTTTAATCAATAGAAATTTATATTAAGACAAGAAAATTCAAGCAAGATTTCATAGGGCTCATGCCAGGCGAGGTCATCTCCAAGATATGGTGATGGTGTGAATTTTCCACTTAATCAGAGATCCTGGGTACTTGCACAGTGCTCTTCATAGAAACCCACTAGCTGCAGCGCCTTCTAGACTATAGTTTATGGAATTCAAGGATGTGACCAGGCATCTGAACTTCAGGATACAAAGCCTCTGCAATATGCCTTTTCCCCCACTGTTCCTACTGACTTTAGAATTTTGTTTATTCTTGTTTTTGTTCAGTCACCAAGTCATGTATGAGTCTTTGTGACCCTATGGACTGCAGCATGCCAGACTTTGCTGTCCTTCATTATTTCCTAGTGTTTGCTCAAACTCATGTCCATTGAGTCAGTGATACCATCCAACCATTTCATCCTCCGTCATCCCCTTCTCCTCCTGCCCTCAATCTTTCCCAGTATCAGGGTCTTTTCCCGTGAGTTGGCTCTTTTCATCAGATGGCCAAAGTATTGGAGGTTAAACTCCAGCATCAGCGCCAGTCCTTCCAATGAATATTCAGGGTTGATTTCCTTTAGGATTGGCTTATTTGTCTTAGCTTTTCTTTTTATTCATAAAAGTATTTTCTATTCTAAAATGTCTCCCCCACAATAGGGTCTGACAATCATGAGAAAGAGCCTGACTCAGTTCTTCACAACACACTAACTTTTAATTTTTTACATCTTTTCTGAAGTCTTTTGAAATAGAATTTTCCTTCATTGGAAGGGAGGAATAAATACTCCATACATTCATGTGTGTTAAGTCGCTTCAGTTGTGCCTGACTCTTTGGGACCCTATGAACTGTAGCCCATCAGGCTCCTCTGTCCATGGGGTTCTCCAGGCAAGAATACTGAAATGGGTTGCCATGCTCTCCTCCAGGGGATCCTTCTGATGTCTCTTAAATCTCCTGCATTGGCAAGCGAGTTCTTTACCACTGCCACTAGTGCCACCTGGGAAGCCCCAAATACTCCATACTTTTTACAATTAGTATCCTTCTATCCAGAGTAAAAGAGGAGCTCGTTGTTAAAGCAGAAAACCAAATCCCATAACTATTACGCCCTGTAACAATTGAGCTTCCTGATATTTTTTTTTTTTAAAGTTGATCAACCTTGAGTAATTTCTGTTTTTCATAATCAAATGTGCTCAGAGACAGTTATATAGTGGAGTGAAGGAGGATGTGAGTTGATGATGAGTTCCATTTTGGATGTGCCTGGTATGAGATATTTTGGGGGCATTCAGTTGCATATTGGAGCTTTGATGAGAGGTCTGAACTGTGCAAATATTTTGGAATCTTGCATATAGGTGATTAATGGATGAAACTGCTCAGGGTAAGCATGGAGTAATCTTTCTTCCAGTTATCTCAAGGCTAGTTGGAAGTTTCAGAGTAAAAATATGAGAAAATAATTTTGTTCACATAATCACAAATTTGAGATCTTAGATTAATATTTTTACAGAAATCTCATTATATTCTTAGTAAAGATTGTATACTCAAAACTTGTGTGTGCACATTCAAGACATTTTCATTTTCTCTTTCTTTATTTTCCAGCATTTGAATTTTGTCTTTAAATTTATTAAATTTGCATTTTATTGTTACTAATCAGGTTACCTCAGATCTTTAACAAAAATTAATCATTGGTGGAAAAATGTGTCAAAAATACATAATAGTTATTAAGATAGTCTAAGTACTACAATAAATAACCTAAAAACCACAAACCATAAAAATATAAATATGGATACTGAACATAGACTTTATGTTTTTCTGTATCAGTTGAACTTTTTTCTTATAGGAATAAATTCACATATCACATATTTAATAAAATGCACATAAATAATAATTGGTGAAGTATTAGAAAAAACAGTATAAACAACTCTCTTCTTATGGACAGAGGTGAAATAGGTAAGATATTTAGAAGGGAAAAGAGTACCAGTTTTTTTTAGTATGCTTTTTGAACAAGTAAAGACTATTTATCATCATGCATTTAGATACATGCATCTTGGAATGCAATAATTTTGCATAAGTAGTAAAAAAAAAAAAAGAAAATTATTTCCAGGAACTGCAATGATAAATATCTAAAAATTTGATTTTATTGAACCAGTGATATATTCACTCCAAATTCCTAGCATGTTGTCTATTATGAGAATTATGAAAATAATGGATTGATTTTATTGATGATTTTGTGCCATATCCAGAGTACATTCAATGTGAACTGAGTTTTTCTGAAACAAGTACAAAGTAATTATTTGTGAAATAAAATTGATAGCATTTTTTCTCTTAAAGTTGTTGTTCAGCCACTAAGTCATGTATGACTCTTTGCAACCCCATGGACTGGTTAAATTTGAGAAGAGACCAAAACAAAGAAGCATCATTCAAAGATGTATTTATCATAGGAAACAGAGGAAAAGACTTGCTAATAACTGTGTAAAGCTAGCTATTAAGCATTTGTACAGAGAGCTCAAGCTGCTGGTAACTTTCTTCTAAAAACTATATTTTTAAACACTGCATAATATCAAATATATATATATATAAAGCAGGAGAGAAATAATTATAAAGGATGTGCACAGGGCAAATCTTCGAGACTGTGAGTTTAGGCATCCTGTATTTCCTATATATATTTCCCAGATATAATACCAAAAGTTCAGGCATAAAAAGAGAAAATTAAGTTGGATTTATCAAAATTATAAAATTTCATGCTTCAAAGGACACCATTGAGAACGTGAAAAGAAAAAAATTATATATATGTATATATGTGTATACACACACACACACACACACACACACACATATTCTAGAGAGATTGGGAGAGAAAATTTTTGCAAATTGTATATCTGAAAAAGGGACTTTGTATCTAGAATATGTAAAGAACTCTTACAATTCAATAGACAACCTCGTCTTTCAATGAGAAGGAACCTAAATTAACATTTCTACAAAGGAAGTATACAAATGTCTAACAAGCACATGAAAAGATGTTCAACACCCTTAGTCATCAGGGAAATGCAAATCCAAATTGCAATGAGATATCACATCATATTCACGTTTTGATTAGCTATAATCAGAAAGGTTCACAGTAACAATTGTTGGTGTGGATGTGGAGAAATTAGAACTCTCCTACACTGCTGATGGGAATGTAAAATGGTACAGCCACTTTGGAAAATAGTCTGGCAGTTCCTAAAATTATTAAATATAGAAATAACTTATGACCCAACAATTCCACTATTAGGTATCTAACCAAGAAAAATGAAAAATATGTGCACACAAAAACTTGTGCACCAATGTTCACAGCAGCACTATTCATAGTAGCTAAAAAGTGGAAACAAGCCAAATGTCCACCAACTGATGAATGTGTTAAAAAATATGGTATATACATTCAATAGAGTACTGCTTGGCAATAAAAGTGAATAAAGTGCTTATATATATTAAAACATAGATGAAATTTTAAAACTTTATGCTAAGTTAAAGAAGCCAGTCACACAAACTGAAATTAAAAAATAAGTCAATTTTTTTGAAGTTCTAATATTCAGTTGTATGTTTTCTAAATGATGATTTAAATTATTTGTATAATTGGTGTTATATGTGTGTGAATTATATATATGTAATATATAAACACATGAATTTATAAAATTCATGTTTAGTTAGTATCCATCCATACTTGTCGCACAGAAAGAATTGCATACCATTCATTTAAAAATGCATTATGAATAAACACTGTTTGAAAAGTATAGGGATGGAACTTCCCTGGTGATGCAGTGTTCCACATGCCATGGAGCAGCTAAGCCCCAGCTCCACAACTACTGAGCCCACGGGCTGCAACTACTGAAGCCCACGTGCCTAGAGCCTGTTCTCTGCAACAAAGAAGCCACCGCAATGAGAAAGTCATGCACCACAATGAAGAGTAGCCCCCGCTCACCGCAACTAGAGAAAGCCTAGTCAAAGAAATGAAGACCTAACATACCTAAAATTACATAAATAAATAAATAAATATATACATTTTTTAAATATAAGGATGAAGTGTAGTCAAATTTCCCCTAACTGCTCATCTCATGATTATTCATACACTTTTTCCTTTAAACAGACACTCTAGTTCCAAAATATTTGGTACAATTATCTTTCCTCTCCCCATATGCCTGTATATAATTAGTTCTTCAAAGGGAAATAACCGTGTTTATAAAATGTTTATGGTCATTATTTTCATATTAGAGCCATTCAATAAATATTTGTTGCCTAAGTAAAATATATTCTTAAAAAAAAAAAAAGAAACGGTCGCAAAAGTTTCCATACGCTATGATTCCATTTACCATTAAATGTCCAAAATAGGGAAATCTCTAGAGATAGAAAGTAGATTCATGTTTTCCTAGGGCTGGAAAGTTGGGGGGGGGGGGAATGGAAAGTAACTGCTTATGGATACAGGATTTCTTTTGAAATTATAAAATGTTCTAAAATTAGATTGTAGCAATGGTTGCACAACTTTGACTATACTGGGCTTCCCAAGTGGCTCTAGTGGTAAAGAACCCACCTACCAAAGCAGGAGATGTTAGAGATGTGGGTTCAATCCCTGGGTCAGGAAGGTCTACTGCAGGAGATCTACTGGTAACCTCCTGGTACCATGTAGTACTGGTAACCCACTCCAGTATTCTTGTCTGGAGAATCTCGTGGACAGAGGAGCCTAGCAGGCTATGGTTCATAGGGTCACAAAGAATTGGACATGACTGAAGTGATTTGTCATGCACATGTGAGCATACTAAAGCCATTATATAAAGGTGAATGTTTATAAGTTGTATATTAATAAAACTGAGAAAAAAAGAATATGTGCTAGCATATATTTTCTTTAGAGTGGGGTGAAACCACTCATATGCAGAACACATTTCAAGAACTATTTCTTGATATATGTGTAATATGTATAAGACAGACTAGTTAATTATATTGTGAATTAATTATAAACATAAACCTGAAAAGAATCATAGAACTAGGATATTGATGGCCATGTGAATCTAAATGTTTTCATATAACCTCTAACAAAGCAGTACAATCAACTAGGAGTGTAAATAAAACCACATATGACCCATGTGTTTAGCATTACTAGGAAACCATACCACAGATCCAAATAGGAAAAGGAGTATGTCAAGGCTGTATATTGTCACCCTGCTTATTTAACTAATATGCAGAGTACATCATGAGAAACGCTGGGCTGGAAGAAGCACAAGCTGGAATCAAGATTGCTGTGAGAAATATCAATAACCTCAAAAAAAAAAAAAAGAAATATCAATAACCACACATATGCACATGACACCACCCTTATGGCAGAAAGTGAAGAAGTACTAAAGAGCCTCTTGATGAAAGTGAAAGAGGAGAGTGAAAAAGTTGGCTTAAAACTCAACATTCAGAAAACTAAGATCATGGCATCTGGTCCCATCACTTCATGGGAAATAGATGGGAAACAGTGGAGCAGTGTCAGAATTTATTTTTTGGGGCTCCAAAATCACTGCAGATGGTGATTGCAGCCGTGAAATTAAGAGATGCTTACTCCTTGGAAGGAAAGTTATGACCAACCTAGACAGCATATTAAAAAGCAAAGACATTACTTTGCCAACAAAGGTCCGTCTGGTCAAGGCTATGGTTTTTCCAGTGGTCATGTATGGGTGTGAGAGTTGGACTCTGAAGAAAGCTGAGCGCCGAAAAGTTGATGCTTTTGAACTGTGGTGTTGGAGAAGACTCTTGAGAGTCCCTTGGACGGCAAGGAGATCCAACCAGTCCATCCTAAAGGAGATCAGTCCTGGGTGTTCATTGGAAGGACTGATGCTGAAGCTGATACTCCAATACTTTGGCCACCTGATGTGAAGCGTTGACTCATTGGAAAAGACCCTGATGCTGGGAGGGATTGGGGGCAGGAGGAGAAGGGGACAACAGAGGATAAGATGGCTGGATGGCATCACGGACTCGATGGACATGAGTTTGAGTAAACTCCGGGAGTTGGTGATGGACAGGGAGGCCTGGCATGCTGCGATTCATGGGGTCGCAAACAGTCGGACACGACTGAGCGACTGAACTGAACTGAAAGTCCAGAGAGATTAAATGATTTGCTAAAGCTGATATGATAGTGACAGAGAGTTAGGATACTGATTTTTAATCCAGTGCTCTGAGAATGTTTGTTTCTTAGAGAAGATTAACAGCTCTTTTGTTTTATATTAAACACCACAGTCAACATGAAAAGGGTGAAGTATGATGATATAACAAAAACTGACTTATTAATCAGATTCTACATTTCTGAAGAACTATCAGGCTTCCCCTCTTTCAAATGCCAATATTTTTTGCTCGTTGTGTAAACATAATTAAATTATGGCTCTCTTTGTTCTATTGGCTTATGCTTTATCAAAAGCGAATGAAGTAGTTTAGTCTATGAATTTGAGCTTCAGTTACCCAATATCCTAATTACAAGATTTGAAATTATGTATACAGTTTGTCTACATTATATATTTTTAACAAATTATTTTTCCTGCTTTGTGAATTATCAAATTATTTTGCTCATTTTTCTAAGAGTCTTAGTGTTTGAAATTAACACTTCAGATAATAAGGTTACTAATCTCTTTTGCTTCTCTGGAGATTTTTCTTAATTTGTTTTCCCTATTGTGTCATTTTTTTGACATATAAAAGCTGTAAATCTCCTGTAGTCAAGCCATTTTTTTAAACTTCCTTTTCATGATTTTTCTGACAAGCTTAGATAAATCTATACAGGTTTGAGGAGCCACCTCTATTTTCTTCTAGAGTTTGGCTAGCAGGGTGTCTAATTCATATGCTTTGGTAGATAAAATAATCACAGCATTGCTTATCACCTTCTTTTGGTGAATATGTAAAATCATGGCCTGTTTGAAACTCTTAAAATATGCATTGTCTTCAGGTCACTGAGTGATCATGCTCATGGAAAATCATAAAGTTCCTTTATATCTGAGAGTTATTAAATACCAGGGTTGTTTATTCAAGATATATCTTATCCTAATTATTTTCAACTTACAGCTCTATAAGGAATGCAAGATGTTAAACCCCATCTTGAAAATAAGATAGCTCTTCTACTTTCTGTTTGTATATTAGGTCCTAACTTTCTTCATATTATTGAATAAATTTATGATTTGGAAATCATTGATAATATTATAGTAAAATTTAAAAAAAATTTTAAACAAATGTAAGTTCTAGTAGTAGGCTAGAAAAATCATAATGTAGCTTTTAGCTTCTGTATAAAAACTTTCAGATTTTAAATATAAAATATAGTGACTAGTCCATTAATTATTGGCTGATAATTCTTCCCACTTGTTTGCTCCATTCACTCTTCTATAAGCATTACTGGGATTTTCAAAATAACATTCATTATTCCCCCATACCGCCCCCTTGCCCACCAAAGGTGCAGAATGGAGGGGAAAAGGAGGCAAACACTTTTTATAGACTTTTATTACTTAATTCTGCTGGATGCATTCAGACATTTTTCTAGCACTCTATCATTTCTGGTACAGTGGCATTTTGCCTGTATCTCTCACCTGATAAATCCTAGTTATATTTTTATATGAGTGGATGATCTATTCAGTGTCCCTTAAAGACTGAGAGCTACCCATTCACTTTAACTTTCTTAGTGTTAAGCACAGTGGTATACACATAGAAGGCAATTCAGAAATGTTTTTGGATAATGAAATAATAATGTTTTCTATAGTTCTGGGTAAAATTTGAGATATTCTAGATGTTATTTCTATAAATGTGAATGTTGCATCAGACTACATTATGTTTTTTAGAAAGGCAATGAATTGATGCTTAATTACCAGGCCGTGACTGTTATCTATGCTTTTGGATAATTAATTATAAAATATTTTTCCTTTCCTCCAAATTAAATATCTAAAACTTTTAACTATATTTCTGCATCAGAGGCATCTTGTATCTGTTAAAAATAATATTTTAGCATATATGAATCCTGATATGTATCAGATTTGATCTACACAGACCTAAAGTATTTTAAAAAGTTAAAAATTGTCAAAAATCTATTTGTAAATAAGTAGACAAAAAGATTCCAGTTGTTTAAATATTGATTTCAACCTAAAAAATAAAATAAATTCTGTTCAATTGGTGTTCATAAGATATAAATATCCAAGTTTCTATTCATTTCATTACATGTTTAACTCCAAAAGTTGAAAATTCAAATTAGTTTTCCACTTGTGAATGGAATGTATCTTATGAAATGTATCTCTCTTTCTCTCTTGATCATTTGAATGATGGTGATATATTTTAGAGGCGACCTAAAATGTCACTTAATATAAAAATTTATTATTTATCATTGTTTGAGGATCTTATGACATTTAAATCACTCAAATAATTTTCCTTCATGACCAACTGTAGTTATGCATGAATGTAATGTCCAGTTCTGTCTGACACTTGTACACAAAGGATTCATGCACTTAAATGTCATTAGAATTAACACATTTTCTTTTTAAATGTTCCATTCATCAATGAATGCATGTCATGGTTTCAAACTTCTTAAAAACAACATCTGGTTTTCTCCCCCACAAATTCATCGAAAAAACATTTGAACACAGAGCAAACTACACAAAACAACTTCTGATTGCTAATAGAGGACATCAGTTCAGTTCAGTTCAGTTCAGTTCAGTCGCTTAGTCATGTCCAACTCTTTGTGACCCCATGAATCGCAGCATGCCAGGCCTCCCTGTCCATCACAATCACCCAGAGTTTGCTCAAACTCATGCCCATCGAGTCCGTGATGCCATCCAGCCATCTCATCCTCTGTTTTCCCCTTCTCCTCCTGCCCCCAGCACCTCCCAGCATCAGGGTCTTTTCCAACGAGTCAACACTTCGTATGAGGTGGCCAAAGTATAGGAGTTTCAGCTTCAGCATCAGTCCTTCCAATGAACACCCAGGACTGATCTCCTTTAGGATGAACTGGTTAGATCTCCTTGCAGTCCAAGGGACTCTCAAGAGTCTTCTCCAACACCACAGTTCAAAAGCATCAATTTTTCGGCGCTCAGCTTTCTTCAGAGTCCAACTCTCACACCCATACATGACCACTGGAAAAACCATAGCCTTGACCAGACGGACCTTTGTTGGCAAAGTAATGTCTTTGCTTTTTAATATGCTATCTAGGTTGGTCATAACTTTCCTTCCAAGGAGTAAGCATCTCTTAATTTCATGGCTGCAATCACCATCTGCAGTGATTTTGGCGCTCAAATTAATAAATTCTGACACTGTTTCCACTGTCTTCCCATCTATTTCCCATGAGGTAATGGGACCAGATGCCATGATCTTAGTTTTCTGAATGTTAAGCTTTAAGCCAACTTTTTCACTCTCCTCTTTCACTTTCATCAAGAGGCTTTTTAGTTCCTCTTCACTTTCTGCCATAAGGGTGGTGTCATCTGCATATCTGAGGTTATTGATATTTCTCCCGGCAATCTTGATTCCAGCTTGTGCTTCTTCCAGCCCAGTGTTTCCCATGATGTACTCTGCATATAAGTTAAATAAGCAGGGTGACAATATGCAGACTTGACATAATCCTTTTCCTATTTGGAACCAATCTGTTGTTCCATGTCCAGTTCTAACTGTTGCTTCCTGACCTGCATACAGGTTTCTCAAGAGGCAGGTCAGGTGGTCTGGTATTCCCATCTCCTTCAGAATTTTCCACAGTTTATTGTGATCCACACAGTCAGAGGCTTTGGTGTAGTCAATAAAGCAGAAATAGAGACATCAGGCACCCAGAAAAGCAGCCCATTGTCTTCAAAAGGACGTAGACAAAATATAAAAGATAAAAAGAGAGACAAAAGAGTTAGGGACAGAGATCCGTGCCAGGAAGGGAGACTTAATAGAGGAAGTTTACAAACAACAGGGAACCCTCTCACTGGCAGGTCTGGGGGACGTTTTTGAATCTTGGAGGGCTTCCTAACCAGGAGGAAAAATAAATAAAACCTACAGATTACATGCCTAAAAGCAACTCCCAGCAGAAAAGTACCCCAGACAGTCGCATCCACCACCAGTAAGTGAGGGCTGAAGAGGGGGGAGCAGGTGGTATTGCTTAGGGTAAGGACTGGACCTGAATGCCCTGAGGACAATCTGAGGGAGCTAACGTGAGATAGCAACTTAAACTGTGGGATAGCAAGAGAGAGAGAATTAACCTGCAAAAAGCCCTAACCTAAGGCACAGCCGGCCTGTTCACAGAACAAAAGAACTGAGCAATACCAGAGAAGAGCTAGCCAGCTGTGGACAAGCCCATCCCCCGCTGGAGGCAGGGGATAAGTGGGCGCCAGCCAGATCCAGAAAAAGGCAAACTCGACCCCAGAGATGGCATCCCCTACCAAACTGCAAACAGGCTTCCAGTTTCTAACCAAAGGCTTCCTGAGATTCTGGATGGTTGAGATCCGCTGGGAGGGTCACAGCCAGAGATCAGCTCCCCAGAAGAGATACAAGGCACACCAGACCAGCGGGCCAAGAAAATGAGGCAGGGATGGGGAGGGGAGTAGTCACGCTGCACCTGGAGAGAGTGCGCACGTCAAGCTCCTGGTTGCCTGATCTGCTCGGGGACAGGGAAGGCACAAAACGCAGGCCCAACCGAGTCTGCACCTTTGTGGAGTACCCGAGAACCTGAACCTGAGTGGCTTAGGCCTGGAAAGTTCACACAACTCAGGGCCCGCTCCCGATAGGGCAACCTGGAGCCTGAGCAGTGTAGAAGGGGAAAGCACACATGCTGTAATCGGGGGCAAACCCAGTGTGGCCAAAACACTGTGAGTACTCCCCACACATGCCAGTGATATTTGTTTGCAGTGCTCCTCCTTCCTCACAGCACGACTGAACAAGGGAACCTAAACAAGAGACCACCTCTGCCCACTTGTGTCAGGGAAGAAATTAGACACTGTAGAGACCTGCAAACAGAAGGCAAATAAACAAAGGGAACTGCTTTAGAAGTGACAGGTGCAACAGATTAAAATCCCTGTAGTTAACACCGACTACACAGGAAGGGGCCTATAGATATTGAGAAGTATAAGCTGGAAGAAGGAACTATCTGAAACTGAATTGAACCCACACTGCTTGCAACAGCTCCAGAGGAATTCCTAGATATATTTTTACTATTATTATTATTTTTTAATTATAAAAAATTAAAAAAAAATTTTCTTTTATTTTTTTAAAGTCCTCTATTACTCCTTAATTTTTATTTTTATAACCCACTATCACCTTGCAGAAAAAGAAAGGGACCCTATTTTTAAAGTGAACTTCATATATATTTCTTAATTTTTTTCTGTTTTTTTTTTTTTTTTTAATATTGTATTTTTAAGAGTCTAACCTCTAGATTTTTAATCTTTGTTTTTCAGTATTTGGTATCAATTTTGGACATTTAAGAATCCAATTTTCAGTATCCATTTTTACTCAGGAGTGTGATAACTGGTTTGCTTACTCTTTCCCCCATTTAACTCTCCTTTTCTCCCCCAGATCACCTCTATTTCCTCCCTCCCCATTCTCTTCTCAATCCAATTCTGTGAATCTCTGTGGGTGTTCTGGGCTGCGGAGAACACTTAGGGAACAGAGTACTGCCTAGATCTGTCTCTCTCCTCTTGAGTCCCCCTTTATCTCCTCCTGCTCACTTCTATCTCCTTCCTCCCTCTCCTCTTCTTCATGTAACTCTGTGAACCTCTCTGGGTGTCTCTCACTGTGGAGAATCTTTTCACCATTAACCTACAAGTTTTATTATCAGTGTTGTATGGACGGAGAAGTCTTGAGGCTAATGGAAGAATAAGACCGAAATCCAGAGTCAGGAGGCTTAAGCCCAAAACCTGAGAACACCAGAGAACTCCTGACTACAGGGAACATTAATTAATAAGAGATCATCCAAAAGCCTCCATACCTACACTGAAACCAACCACCTTCCAAGAGCCAAAAAGTTCCAGAGCAAGACACGCCACACAAATTCTCCAGCAATGCAGGAACATAGCCCTGAGCGTCAATATACAGGCTGCCCAAAGCCACACCAAACCCATAGACCCATCTCAAAACTCACTACTGGACACTCCATTGCACTCCAGAGAGAAGAAATCCAGCTCCACCCACCAGAACACCGAAGCAAGCTTCCCTAACAAGGAAACCTTGATAAGCCAAACATCCAAACCCACCCACTGGGAGAAACCTCCACAATAAAAAGGAACCACAGACCAACAGAATACCAAAAGGCCACCACAAACACAGCAATCTAAATAAGATGAAAAGGCAGAGAAATACCCAGTAGGCAAAGGAACATGAAAAATGCCCACCAAGCCAAACAAAAGCAGAGGAGATAGGGAATCTACCTGAAAAAGAATTTAGAATAATGATAATAAAAATGATCCAAAATCTTGAAAACAAAATGGAGTTACATATAAATAGCCTGGAGACAAGGATTGAGAAGATGCAAGAAATGTTTAACAAGGACCTAGAAGAAATAAAAGAGAGTCAATTAAAAATGAATAATGCAATAAATGAGATCAAAAACACTCTGGAGGGAACCAACAGTAGAATAATGGAGGCAGAAGATAGGATGAGTGATGTAGAAGATAAAATGGTGGAAATAAATGAAGCAGAGAGGAAAAAAGAAAAAAAGAATCAAAAGAAATGAGGATAACCTCAGGGACCTCTGGGACAATGTGAAACGCCCCAATATTCGAATCATAGGAGTCCCAGAAGAAGAAGATAAAAAGAAAGTCCATGACAAAATATTCAAGGAGATGATAGCTGAAACCTTCCCCAAAATGGGGAAGGAAATAGTCACACAAGTCCAAGAAACCCAGAGAGCCTGAAACAGGATAAACCCAAGATGAAACACCCCAAGACACATATTAATCAAATTAACAAAGATCAAACACAAAGAACAAATATTAAAAGCAGCATGGGAAAAACAACAAATAACACACAAGGGGATTCCCATAAGGATAACAGCTCATCTTTCAATAGAAACTCTTCAGGACAGAAGGCAATGGCAGGGCATACTTAAAGTAATGAAAGAGAATAACCTACAACCCAGATTACTGTACCCAGCAAGGATCTCATTCAGATATGAAAGAGAATTCAAAAGCTTCACAGATAAGCAAAAGCTGAGACAATTCAGCATCACCAAACCAGCTCTCCAAAAAATGCAAAAGGATCTTCTCTAGACAGGAAACACAGAAAGGTTGTATAAACGTGAACCCAAAACAACAAAGTAAATGGCAATGGGACAATACTTATCAATAATTACCTTAAATGTAAATGGGTTGGATGCCCCAATCAAAAGACAAAGACTGGCTGAATGGAGACAAAAGCAAGACCCCTATATATGCTTTCTACAAGAGACCCACCTCCAAACAAGGGACACATACAGAATGAAAGTGAAGGGCTGGAAAAAAATATTTCACGCAAATGGAGACCAAAGGAAAGCAGGAGTCGCAATACTCATATCAGATAAAATAGACTTTAAAATAAAGATTGTGCAAAGAGACAAAGAAGGACACTACATCATGATCAAAGAATCAATCCAAGAAGAAGATGTAAAAATTATAAATATATATGCACCCAACATAGGAGCACAACAATATGTAAGGCACATGCTAACAAGTATGAAAGGGGAAATTAACAACAACACAATAATAGTGGGAGACTTTAATACCCCACTCACACCTATGGACAGATCAACTAAACAGAAAATTAACAAGGAGACACAAACTTTAAATGACACAATGGACCAGCTAGACCTAATTGATATCTATAGGACATTTCACCCCAAAACAATCAATTTCACCTTTTTCTCAAGTGTACACGGAACCTTCTCCAGAATAGATCACAACCTGGGCCATAAATCTAGCCTTGGTAAATTCAAAAAATTGAAATCATTCTAGACATCTTTTCTGACCACAATGCAGCAAGATTAGATCTCAATTACAGGAAGAAAACTGTTAAAAATTCCAACATATGGAAGCTAAATAACACGCTTCTTAATAACCAACAAATCATAGAATAAATCAAAATATGCATAGAAACAAGTGAAAATGGAAACACACCAACCCAAAACCAATCGGACACTGTAAAAGCAGTGCTAATGGGAAGGTTCATAGCAATACAGGCTTACCTCAAGAAACAAGTCAAATAAATAACCTAACTCTATACCTAAAGCAACTAGAGAAGGAAGAAATGAAGAACCCCATGGTTAGTAATAGGAAAGAAATCTTAAAAATTAGGGCAGAAATAAATGCAAAAGAAACGAAGAGACCATAGCAAAAATTAACAAAGCTAAAAGCTGGTTTTTTGAAAAGATAAATAAATTGACAAACCGTTAGCAAAACTCATCAAGAAACAAAGGGAGAAGAACCAAATCAACAAATTTAGAAATGAAAATGGAGAGATCACAACAGACAACACTGAAATACAAAGGATCATAAGAGACTACTACCAGCAGCTCTATGCCAATAAAATGGACAACTTGGAAGAAATGGACAAATTCTTAGAAAAGTATAACTTTCTAAAACTGAACCAGGAAGAAATAGAAGATCTTAAAAGACACATCACAAGCACGGAAATCAAAACTGTAATCAGAAATCTTCCAGCAAACAAAGGTTCAGGACCAGATGACTTCAAAGCTGAATTCTACCAAAAATATAGAGAAGAGCTAACACCTATCTTACTCAAACTCTACCAGAAAATTGCAGAAGAAGGCAAACTTCCAAACTCATTCTATGAGGCCACCATCACCCTAATACCAAAACCAGACAAAGATGCCACAGTAAAAGAAACTACAGGCCAATATGATTGATGAGCATAGATGCAAAAATCCCTAACAAAATTCTAGCAAACAGAATCCAACAACACATTAAAAAGATCATATATCATGACCAAGTGGGCTTTATCCCAGGAATGCAAGGATTCTTTAATATCCACAATGTAATACACTGCATTAACAAATTGAAAGACAAAAACCATATGGTTATCTCAATAGACGCAGAAAAAGCCTTTGACAAAATTCAACATCCATTTATGATAAAAACTCTCCAGAAAGCAGGAATAGAAGGAACATACCCCAACATAATAAAAGCTATATATGACAAACCCACAGCAAACATTATCCTCAATGATGAAAAATTTGCAGATATTAAAGAATCCTTGCATTCCTGGAATAAAGCCCACTTGGTCATGGTGTATGATTTTAAGCAATTTAAATGAATATAAGTGTACAGTAAAATTCACAATTTTTATCTAATCAATGCAGGTTTGTCACTCGTTAATCTAGTCAGTTTTGAGTATGTGTATACACTTAAGTTTATAATTCTTTGAAATTCTCATTTGAAGTATAATTGACATGCATCAATATTGGTACATATGCTTTCCAGTAAAGAAAGAAAAGGCATTGAGAA
Organism: Cervus canadensis; assembly: GCF_019320065.1. Classification (NCBI taxonomy): domain Eukaryota; kingdom Metazoa; phylum Chordata; class Mammalia; order Artiodactyla; family Cervidae; genus Cervus; species Cervus canadensis. The sequence goes on from NC_057419.1 coordinate 74,330,629, forward strand.
AATATTGATCACTTTTTTCCTCTGTCATTTACCTAACTCTGTAGGATTTCAAACTCCTTATGGTTCATAAATTTCATTTCCTTTTACTTCTGGCTTTTTAATTTCTGAAGCCCAGTGATAGGGGTTTTATACACATACCCACTTTCTTCCTAGAAATATTCTTGGTTGAGGCATTTATCTAAATGAGTGATTATTTCTTATTTTAGATTTAGTTATAGCTTGTGGTTCATATGGTATATCTGTGGGAATATCTGAGTTCCCTTCTTTTACTAAAAAAAATGGGTAGACGTACAAGAAGCTTCTCTCTGGGCTTGTTTAAAGGGGTCACCGCAAAGCTTCTGCTAATACATTAATATTTCTGTTTGTAGCTTTTTAAGAAATCAAAAATTGTCACTTAATATTCAGGAACACAGTTTATGTTGGAAATCTCTTCAAATTGCTTCTTTTACTAAAGTTTTTCACAATTAAAGTTGGCATATGGAAATAGAAAATGATTTTATCATGTTCTTAGTTTGCACAGGTCAAATCAGAGGGAACGTGGTTAACTATTTCCAATGAGATGGCTTATTGTGATTAGGCAAATAGTATAGGTACTAGAAACTGGGTCTTGTTCTGATGGGCTGGGCCACATTCAGTAAATCTTTAATTCAATTTTCTGTTGATGACTATAGCTGTGTTCCTTCCCTGTTGTTTGGCCTGAGGCCAAACTCAACCCAGGCCTTCAGTGAAGACTCCTGGACACTCACAAGCAGTCTGACTCAGTCTCTTGTGGGGACACTCCTCCTTCCTCCTGGCTCCTGGTGTGCACAAAGTTTTGTTTTGTTTTTTTTTAACAACAACAATGCTTTATTTACAGCATAAGAATTTTGTGAGATCCAGAAATATTGTTCATAAAATCAGGGTGAAAATAAAAACTGACTCATGTCTTATACCTTACAAAGCTAGACTTTGTTGAAAACTAAGTAGGAAATTAATTTTTAAGTTTCCCCCCTTTGTATTTTTTTTTCTAGTAATAACTTTTTTTAATTTGATCATTTTTTCTTTTGGTAGGTAGACATTCTAGCTAAGTGATTGTGAAAACAATTTGAAATCAATACCTTGCTTTCTTGTCAGGAATTTCTTTTTTTATTCAGTTTTTCCATTTTTTTAAAGTTTTATTTCTTAATTGGTGGAAAATTGCTTTACAATTTAGTGTTGGTTTCTGCTGTACAACAACACCAATCAGTCATATATATATATATACCCCTTTCCTCCTGAGCCTCCCTACCTTCCTCCAGTCTCACCTATCTAGGTCATCACAGAGCACCAGACTAGGTTCCCTGTGTTATTTAGCAACTTGCCACTATTTTACAGATGGTAATATATATATAACAATGCTGCTTTCTCAATTCATCCCACCCTCATCGTCCCCCTCAATGGACATGAGTTTAAGTAAACTCTGGGAGTTGATGATGGACAGGGAGGCCTGGTGCGCTGCAGTCCATGGGGTCACGAGGAGTCAGACACGACTGAGCGACTGAACTGAACTGAACTCATTTTCCCCTGTGTCCACAAGTCTGTTGTCTACTAGGTTCATTATTACCATTTTTTTTAGGTTCCATATATATGCATTAATATACAATACTTGTTTTTCTTTTTCTGACTTAGTTCACTCTGTATAAGAGGCTCTAGGTTCATCCACTTCACTACAACTGACTCAAATTTGTTCCTTTTTTGCACAAAGTTTTTGTTGTGCCCTCCACGAGTCTGTTTCCCTAATCCTGTGGAAGTTCTGTAATCAAATCCCACTGACCTCCAAAGTCAAATTCCCTGGGGTTTCTCAGTCTCTTTGCTAGGTCACCAGGTTCGAAAACCTGCTGTGGGTCCTAGAACCTAGAATGTTCTTAACAGTGTGAGAATTTCTTTGGTATAATTGTTCTGCAGTTTGTGAGTTGGCTGTTCAGTGGCTCTGTGTTGGGGCTAATGGTGGCCTCCTCCAAGAGGGCTTATGCCACACGCAGTTTGACCCATGTCTGCTGCAGCCAGAGCCCTGTCCCCATGGCAGGCCACTGCTGAACTGTACCTCCACAAAAGACACTCAAACACTCAGAGAAAATTAACCAAACTGATCACATGGACCATAGACTTATCTAACTTAATGAATTATGAGCCATGCCATGTAGGGCCACCCAAGATGTAAGGATCATGGTGGAGAACTCTGACAAAACATGGTTCACTGGAAAAGGAAATGGCAAACCACCTCAGTATTCTTGCATTGAGAAAGCCATGAACAGTATGAAAAGGCAAAAAGATAGAACACTGAAAGATGAACTCCCCAGGTCGATAGGTCCCCAATATTGGACCCAATACTGGAGAAGAGTAGAGAAATAACTCCATAGAGAATGAAGACACAGAGCCAAAGTGGAAGCGACACCCAGTTCTGGATGTGACTAGTAACAGAAGTAAAGTCTGATGCTGTAAAGAGCAATATTGCATAGGAACCTAGAATGTTAGGTCCATGAATCAAGGTAAATTGAAAGTGGTCAAACAGGAGATGGTAAGAGTGAACATCAACATTTTAGGTATTGGTGAACTAAAATGGACTGGAATGGGTGAATTTAACTCAGATGACCATTATATCTACTACTGTGGGCAAGAATTCCTTAGAAGAAATAGGGTAGCCTTCATAGTCAACAAAAAAAGTCTGAAATGCAGTACTTGGGTGCAATCTAAAAAATCACAGAATGGTCTCTGTTCCATTCCAAGGCAAGCCATTCAATATCACAGTAATCCAAGTCTATGCCCCGACCACTAATGCTGAAGAAGCTGAAGTTGAAAAGTTCTATGACGACCTACAAGAACTTCTAGAACTAACACCAAAAAAAGATGTCCTTTAAATCATAGAAGGTTGGAATGCAAAAGTTGTAAATCAAGAGACACCTGGAGTAACAAGCAAGTTTGGCCTTGGAGTATAAAATGAAGCAGGTCAAAGGCTAACAGAATTTTGCCAAGAGAATGCACTGGCCATAGCAAACACCCTCTTCCAACAACACGAAAGACAACTCTACACATGGACATCACCAGATGGTCAGTACCGAAATCAGATTGATTATATTCTTTGAAGCTGAAGATGGAGAAGCTGTATACAGTCAGCAAAAACAAGACTGGGAGCTGACTGTGACTCAGATCATAAACTCCTTATTGCCAAATTCAGACTTGAATAAAGTAGGGAAAACATTAGACCATTCAGGTATGATCTAAATCAAATCCCTTATGATTACACAGAGGAAGTGACAAATAGATTCAAGGGACTGGATATGATAGACAAAATGCCTGAAAAAATATGGATAGAGGTTCATGACATTGTACAGGAGGCAGTAATCAAAAATATCCCCAAGAAAAAGAAAGTCAACAAGGTAAAATGGTTTTCTAAAGAGGACATACAAGTAGCTGAGAAAAGAAGAGAAGCTTAAGGCAAAGGTGAAAACGAACGATACACCCATTTGAATGCAGAGTTCCAAAGAATAGCAAAGAGAGATAAGAAAGCCCCCCTCAGTGATCAATGCAAAGAAATAGAAAGACTAGAGATGTCTTCAAGAAAATTAGAGATATCAAGGGAACATTTCATGCAAAGATGGGCACAAAAAAGGACAGAAACAGTATGGACCTAACAGAAGCAGAAGATGATTTTAAAAGGTGGCAAGAATACACAGAACTGTAAAAAACAAACAAACAACAACAACAACAAAACATGATCTTAATGGCCAAATAACCATGATGGTGTGATCACTCACCTAGAGCCAGACATCCTGGAGTCCAAAGTTAAGTGGTCCTTAGGAAGCATCACTATGAACAAAGCCAGTGGAGGTGATGGAATTCCAGTTGAGCTATTTCAAGTCCTAAAAAATGATGCTATTAAAGTGCTGCACTCAATATACCAGCAAATTTGAAACACTCAGCAATGGCCACAGGACTTGAAAAGGTCAGTTTTCATTCTAATCCCAAAGAAAGGCAATGCCAAAGAATGTTCAAACTACCGCACGATTGTACTCATCTTACACGCTGGCAAAGTACTGCTCAAAATTCTCCAAACTAACCTTCAACAATATGTGAACTGAGAAGTTCCAGATGGTCAAGCTGGATTTAGAAAAGGCAGAGACACCAGAGATCAAATTGCCAACATCGGTTGGTTCATAGAAAAAGCAAGAGAGTTCCAGAGCAACATCTATTTTTGTTTCGCCAAAGCTTTTGATTATGTGGATCAAAACAAACTGGAAAATTTTTCAAGAAATGGGCATATCATAACACCTTACCTTCTGTCTGAGAAATCTGTATGGAGGTCAAGAAGCAACAGTTAGTACTGGACATGGAACAGTGGGCTGGTCCAAACTGGGAAAGAGTACATCGAGACTGTATACTGTCACCCTGGTTTATTAACTTATTAACTTATATGCAGTGTACATCATGTGAAATGCCAGGCTGGATGAAGCACATGCTGGAAGCAAGATTGCTGGGGAAAATTATCAATAACCTCAGATATGCAGATGATATTGCCCTTATGGCAGAAAACAAAGAGGAACTGAAGAGCCTCTTGATGAAAGTGAAAGAAGAGAGTGAAAACATTGGCTTAAAACTCAATATTCAAAAAACAAAGATCACGGCATTGGGTCCCATCACTTCATGGCAAATAGATGGGGAAACAATGGAAACAGTGAGAAACTTTTTTATTTTGAAGGGTTCCAAAATCACTGCAGATTGTGACTGCAGCCATGAAATTAAAAGTCACTTGCTCCTTGGAAGAAAAGTTATGGCCAACCTAGACAGCATATTAAAAATCAGAGACATTACTTTGACAACAAAAATCTGTCTAGTCAGAGCCTTGGTTTTTTCAGTAGTCATGTATGGATGTGAGAGTTGGATCATAAAGAAAGCTGAGCACCGAAGAACTGATGCTTTTGAGCTGTGGTGTTGGAGAAGACTCTTGAGAGTCCCTTGGACTGCAAGGAGATTCAACCAGTCAATCCTAAAGGTATTCAGTCCTAAATATTCATCGGAAGGACTGATGCTGAAGCTGAAGCTTCAATACTTTGGCCACCTGATGCGAAGAACTGACTCATTGGAAAAAACCCTGTTGCTGGGAAAGATTGAAGGCGGGAGGATAAAATGAAGACAGAGGACAAGATGTTTGGATGACATCACCAACTCAATGGACATGAGTTTGAGCAAGCTCAAGGAGTTTGAGCATGCCCCGACAGTTAGTGATGGACAGGGAAGCCCGGCGTGCTGCAGTCCATGGGGTTGCCAAGAGTTGGACATGACTGAGTTGCTGAACTGAACTGATAGGTACCAGGCCTGATTTTAGTTTTTATATTCATCACTCACTAATCTAACCTTTTCAAATATCTTTCAAGACTTGATTTTTGCACAATAGTCCCTAAATACCTTAAAAAATGGTGTCTGGTGGTGAAAGTAATGTCTGATGCTGTAAATCTGAACATATGATAGGAACCTAGATGTTATATCCATGAATTAACATAAACTGGATGTGGTCAAGCAAGAGATGGCAAAAGTGAACACTGACATTTTAGGAATTAGTGAACTAGAATGGACAGAGATGGGCAAATTTTAATCCAGATAACCATTATATTTACTACTATGGGCAAGAATCACTTAGAAGAAATGGAGTAACCCTCATAATCAACAAAAGAGTCTGAAATGCAGTATTTTGGTGCAGTCTCAAAGACAACAGAATGATCTTATTTCGTTTCCAAGGCAAATCATTCAACATTATAGTAATTCAACTGTATGCTTCAACCACAGATGCTGAAGAGGCTGCAGCTGACAAGTTCTATGAAGATCTACAAGAGTTCCTGGAATTAACAGGAATCATACGGGATTGGAATGCAAAAGCAGGAAGTCAAAAGATACCTGGAGTAACAGGCAAGTTTGGCCTTGGAGTACAAAATGAAGCAGGCAAAGGCTAACAGAGTTTTGTCAAGAGAACTCACTGGCTATAGCAAACACCCACTTTCAACAGTTCTACCCATGGACTTCACCAGATGGTCAACACCAAAATCAGACTGACTGTATTCTTTGCAGCTGAATGAGGAGAAGCTGTATACCATCAGCAAAAACAAGACCTAGATCATGAGCTCCTTACTGCAAAATTCAGGCTTAAATTGAAGAAAGTAGGGAAAACCATTAGGCCATTCAGGTATGCCCTAAATAAAATTCCTTGCAATTATACAGTGGAGGTGACAAATAGATCCAAGGGATTAGAACTGGTAGACAGAATGCCTGAAAAGCTATGTACAGAGGTTCCTAACATTGTACAGGAGATGGTGACCAAAACCTTCCAAAATAAAAGAAATACAAGAAAGCAAAATTGTTGCTGAGGAGGCTTTAAAAACAGCTGAGGAAAGAAGAGAAGTGAAAGGCAAGGGAGAAAGCAAAAGACATATCCAACTGAACGCAGATTTTCAGGGAATAGCAAGGAGAGTTAAGAAAGCCTTCTTAAGTGAACAATGCAAAGAAATAGAGGAAAACAATAGAATGTGAAAAACTTGAGATCTCTTCAAGAAAATTGCAGATACCAAGGGAATGTTTCATGCAATGATGGGCACAATAAAGGACAGAAATGGCAAGAATCTAACAGAAGCAGAAGAGATGAAGAGGTGGCAAGAATACACAGGAAAACTACAAAAGAATGGTGTTAATGAACTGGATAGCCACGATGGTGTGGTCACCCACCTAGAGTCACATCTTGGAGTGTGAAATCAAGTGAGCCTTAGAAGCATTACTATGAACAAAGCTAGTGGAGATGATGGAATTCCAACTGAGTTATTTCAAATCCTAAAAGATGAAGCTGTTAAATTGTTGCACTCAATATGTCAGCAAATTTGGAAAACTTAACAATAGCCACAGGACTGGAAAATGTCAGTTTTCATTCCAATTTCAAAGAAAGACAGTGCCAAAGAATGTTCTAACTGCCATATAATTGTGCTCATTTCACATGCTAGCAAGGTAATACTCAAAATTCTTTAAGATAGGCTTCAGTAGTAATGAACCGAGAACTTCCAAATGTTGAAGCTGGATTTAGAAAAGGCAAAGTAACCAGAGATCAAATTTTCAACATCCATTGGATTATAGAAAAAGCAAAAGAATTCCAGAAAAAACAAAAACAAAAAAAAACTACTTCTGTTTCACTGACTATATGAAAGCCTTTGACTGCGTGGATCACAATAAAACTGTGGAAAATTCTTCAAGAGATGTGAAAACCAGATCAACTTACCTGCCTCGTGAGAAACGTGTATGCAGGTCAACAAGCAACAGCTATAACTGAACATGGAATGACAGACTGATTCAAAATTGGGAAATAAGTATGTCAAGGCCATATATTTTTACCTTGCTTATTTAGCTTCTATGCAGACTACATATATGAAATACTGGGCTGGATGAATCACAAGCTGGAATCAAGATTGCTGGGAAAAATATCAACAACATCAGATGTGCAAATGATACCACTCTAATGGCAGAAAGAGAAGAGGTAATAAAGATCCTCTTGATGAAGGTGAAAGAGGAGAGTGAACAGCAGACTTAAAATTCAACATTCAAAAAACTAAGATCAGAGCAGATGGTTCTATCACTTTATGTTTATGGCAAAGTTTATGGGGAAAACAATGAAAGAGATAGGGAAACAGTAACAGACTTTTATTTTCTTGGACTCCAAAATCACTGCAGATGGTGACTGCAGCCATGTAATTAAATTGCGCTTGCTCCTTGGAAGAAAAGCTATGACAAACCGAGACAGTCTATTAAAAAGCAGAGCTATCACTTTGCTGACAAAGGTTCATATAGTCAAAGGTATTGTTTTTCCAGTAGTCATGTACCGATGAGAGAGTTGGATCATAAAGAAGTCTGAGTGCCTAATAATAGATACTTTTGAATTGTGGTGCTGGAGAAAATTCCTTGAGAGTCCCTGGACAGCAAGTAGATCAAACCAGTCAATCTTAAAGGATATCAACACTGACTATCCATTGGAAGGACTGATGCTGAAGCTCCAATAGTTTGGCCACCTAATGCAAATAGCTGACTCATTGGATAAAAACCCTGATGCTGGGAAAGATTGAAGTCAGAAAAAATAAGGGGACAACATAGGTTGGATGTCTTCACCGACTCAATGGACATGAGTTTGAGGAAGCTCTGGGATATAGTGAAGGACAGGGAGGCCTGGTGTGCTGTATTTCATAGGGTCACAAAGAGCCATATATGATTTAGTGACTGAACAACAACAACATATCTAAAAGGTTATGTGCAAATGTACAATATATATTGTGCCCCCAAATCTTGTTCCTAGTTCATTGACTCACCACATAAGAACATTCACTCGTATATTACCTAGTTCTGGAAATTTAAATAGAAATACCTTTGCTGCATCAATAACACATAGTATTCTTTACTTAACAAGCTTTTCCTTATGCATTCTATGCCATTAGGTCAAACATTTGATGAACAATATATTCACTATTCTGGGTTTGATCTAGTTTGACTTTCTGTTACTAAAACTAAAATATCCAGTGATTCATGTAAGGATACATCCTTTCAGACTTCAAGATTTTTGTTTTTATTCTATTTAAACTTCAGTGAATGTTCTTTCTCTGTATATCAGTATTTCAACATCTATCATAATCAAACCCTTCAAAGTTTCAAAATTCCTTAAATTTAGGTATATTTGAGTGCAATATTCCTAAACTTTTGTTTTTGATAGTAAATGTAACTGTGCTGCAATTGACAAAGGGCTTACCTGAACACTGAATGCCTACTAAAACTGAGAAATTCAGCGATTAGAAAATTCAGCAATTAGGTAATAATCCTGCAATGGAAATTAAAAGTAAATGTTATAAGGTTCTCAGGCTTTTTCTGAAAGGCAAAGAGAATTATGATATTAAAACTTAGACTAGACTCTTCAATATATCATAGGTTGTAGGTGTGATTTATTAAAAAAATGAATTATGATAAAACAAAACACCAATGACAATAAAAATGGGGGATATTTCTTACTGTTTATTAAAAATATACCAATGTTCCTTACAATGAATGTGTTCTTAAAAGATGCATGACATTCTTATGTGTTTCTAAGTTATATATTTTCACTGATAAATTATTACTTTAGAGACATTTTGTCTAAAATAGGTCAATTCTTTAGGAAAAGCTTAAGTATTATTTTTATGAAATAAATATTATTTTTAATATGATATTTTTATAATGTGAATGATTAATTCTTAATAAGTCAATTATCAAAGCCAAAAATTTCAATGTATTAAGTATTCATATACTGGGAGACATTGTAAACTTGAGTCAAAATATTTTCTTCTCTGTAGTTGCATAATTTTTGTATCACAGAATCAGCATTAATATCTTTACAGCAGAATAGCCCACTTTGAGGGAATTAATTACATAACAAATAAAGAGAAATTCAGAACCTTAACCAGAGCTAGTGGCAGATAAAATATACTGAAAAACTTGACATAGTCATTTTGGAATCTGAGATTTAGTGATTTTCTTGCAATGGAAACTCAGTGCTATGCATCTTATTGTTAGTGAAGTGAAATGAGTATATGATGATTTTTACATTTGCATTTCACTCTCCTCAACTGTGAGTATATGGAAACTGAGGATATACCCTGCTTTACATTTTAGCTTACAAAGATTTTTTTTTCCTTTTTGTACTTTTTGAATGATTAAGAGGGTAGAGACATTAATATTATTACATAATACCAAAGCATTTACCTTATAGGCAAGCATAACTTGTTAGAGAAAATGAGTAATGATTATACTATTTAGGTTATGAATAAAGCTTAGCACAGTGGGTTCTATTATATTTCTTCTCCCTTAGCTGGTTATTTACCCATTTATAAATCTTTGATTAGATGGGCCCTCACTCTGGTTGAACCTGACTTAGAGTTTTGAGTTTCCTTTAATAACCACCCCAAGAGAGATCTTTTCAACTGCAAATGACTTCTAAACTCTAGTATTAGAACATACATATGTCTAGCATAGGAAGAATAAGTTTATATGTTTTTAGCTACATATTGTCACTTAACCATATTGATGGCATAAAACGGAAGGGAAGCAATTCGAAGTTGGAGGATAAAATGGAGCAAGTGGTCATCACTATCTGTGTCTCTTTGTGTGTTACATGAGCAATACACTTAGGGAATATTTGCAAAGACCTTGTCTAATAGTGTTGCCCATTAAATATGTAGTCCTATTTTTTTTACATATTTAAATACAGCCAAATAAGGCAAGATATACTTTGAGAAGAGGACAAAGAGTCTGACTCCATTTATATTTATCTGCTGACAGCTTGCAAACCTTGCTCTCCCTCTTTCCTTTCTTCACCCCAACCTCAGCTACTAACCACCAGAAAAGCCAAACCAGTCTCCTTTCCCTTCTCTGTCAAGCTATTTTTTTGGATCAATTTAGGGTGCTTGTCCTTATCACCCCAGAAAATCTCATTATGCAGATAAAAAACCTTTACATATTCTTCTGGGATGTATTTGTTTAGTGCTCTCAGTCTTTGCATGCTAAGTCAGTTCAGTCATGTCTGACTCTTTGTGACCCTATGGACTGCAGCCTGGCAGGCCCCTCTGTTCATGGGATTCTCCAGGCAAAAGTATTGAAGTGGTTGCCATGCCCTCCTCCAGGGGATCTGCCAGACCCTGGATTTAAATCCACTTCTCTTATGTCTCCTGCATTGGCAGGTGGGTTCTTTACTACTGGTACCACATACATCAGGACTGAATTCAAAGGTGGAGGGTGGGAAACTTGTTCTGCCTCTGTGGAGTAACCAAAATAAGCAGAAACTCTGATTTAAAAGAAAAAAACATAATTCTTATCATTATAAACAAATACAGTACTGCAAGTAACTTACCGAGTTCTAATAATGATTTGATTTCTGTTTTCCAAAACCAAGAATACATAAGAAATACTTTTGAAAAATCTGATGGTGTTTACTAGATGGCAGAAGCCACCTTTTATTCCTAGGAATGGAACCAAAAGTTTCCAGTCCAGAGAGATTTTGATTAATGTACATGAAATTTGAGAAATGTGATTCATATGACTATTCTTCATATCATTGTTAATCATTCCTAATGGCAAATGATCTGGGCCTTTGAGAAGCTTAACTCTTTTCCACTTTGAAAGTATCTAACTTTCTCTCCATATCCCTGTCACTGTTACATAAATCACTCCTTAACATCACTGTCTAGATGTGGAAAAGTTATGCTTTCTTCTAAAGCAATGTGTAATGTGCAGATAAGTACTGTTTAGACACAGGTTTTAAAGTCCACAATAAAAAAAGTATGCAATCATATAGTTGGAAAGCTACTTAAGAGAAAATTTTGTTTTTACTTTTTACTTCAGGCTTGAATATTTATTCTACAAGAGAGGGTTTAAGATATCAAAAGAAAAAAAAAACTGTATCACGTTCCTCAATAGCTAGTTCTGATCATATATTCCAAGTTATGGATAAATCAAGTGCTCCAGTTTTTATTTAAATACAGTTCTTTACAATTTTCTTGTCAATTTTACAACAGTCTTTCTGTATAATTATTGAAGTTCTACATTACAATAATTAATTACACCTCCACCACTAAACTACACCAATGTCGGGGGACATTCAGCTTTAAGGGATCCAATATGTTACTCTTTTCTTTTGTGTGCCATTTCTCAAAGATTCTCTATTCCTTATCAGTTCCTGGAAAACAAGAGCGAGCAGAGCTGCATGCAGTTCTCAGGACTGAGATCATGAGAGAGGGCACCTGCTTGGGTTCCTTTCAGTGACTCCCTTCAGTGACCTTACTTAAATGTAATCTATTCAGTTATGCCCCTCTTACTCAAGATATTAAATGTTTTCTGGCCATTTGAAGATTGTTATTTGCTTGGCTTTGTTTTTGCTCAATTTTTTTTACTGCCTAAAGCTGCCTGGTATAAAGATATATAAACATTAATTTCTGCAAATAAAACACCCTTGTTTCACTCGAGACTTGGGTGCCCTGCGTCCCTCTTCTCATCAACTCCAGTCCCCAGGTACTGGTCTACAAAGACCGTGACACATCAACTTCTTTAACTTTTCTTCATAAAATCTATTTTTATAGCCCTTTGATTTGATTTGATTTATTTAATCTTCCCTGGACTTTCTCAGGTTTCACAGTATCTGTTGTGAAATGTGATTTTAAAAAAGATATGCAATTAAAAGAGTATGACTAAAACAATAAAAAATATAACATTCAGCAAGTTATATATACCTCTCCTTTCAACTAGACGTTGAAACTACATGTTTCAACTAAATGTTGTCTATACTGCTATTCCCCTAACCTCTTAATTTTACAGCACTGATATAATAGTATAAATGGAAAATTTCAGCCTACAGAGGTATTCTTCTATTTTAATGGCAGTGGTTTTTGTCCATAAGTTCTAAAATATACAAAATTTCTTCAAAATTGGTAGAATCTTTAACCTAATTTATCAAATATCTTCCAGGATATTAACCAGATATTAAATCTGGGATACTGGGATACTAGGATACTAGGATTTTAACTAGGATATTAACCAGATATTAGATCAGATATTGACCAGAGTAAGGAGTCATTATATTTATTTTTGATCCTTTGCATGATTTACTGTAAACCCTTGGTTGATGTACCTAAACTCATGTATGTGAATTTATTAAGCTGCAAAAAATTCAACAGAGGAAAAATAACAACTTAAATGCCTATTGACTCACCTCTTCCAAAACTGGCTAATGATTTTATGTACATATGTTTAATTACAGAAATAAGGCTATCAGAAAGACAATGTATCACTTAAAGAACATTATAAAATAGTAAGTATTATAATGTAGTAAGTAAAGGAGAGAAAGACAATAAAAACTATATGAGTATTATGATTCTTCTTCCTAAGGAAAGTAAGTGGTATAGTCAATATTTTGTAAATAAAATGAAAGAAGGTAAGGCAAAATGATCTGGAGTAGTGCCCTAATTTAAAAGTAATAGAGAGGAGGCGGTCTTAAGATGGCAGAGGAATAGGACAGGGAGACCACTTTCTACCCCACAAATTCATCCAAAGAACATTGGAACACTGAGCAAATTACACAAAACAACTTCTGAATGCTGGCAGAGGACATCAGGCACCCAGAAAGGCAGCTCATTGTCTTCAAAAGGAGGTAGAACAAAATATAAAAGATAAAAAGAGAGACAAAAGAGGTAGTGATGGAGATCTGTCCCAGGAAGGGAGTCTTAAAAGAGGAGGTTTCCAAACACCAGGAAACACTCTTACTGGTGGGTCTCTGAGGAGTTTTGGAATCTCAGAGGGCAACATAACTGAGAGGAAAAATAAATAAATAAAACACACAGATTATGTGCCTAATGACAACTTCCAGTGCTCACAGCTGCCAGCAGCAGGCTGGGGCTGAACAGGGAGGTGCCAGCTGCATTGCTTAGGGTAAGGACCAGGCCTGAATGCCCTGAGGGCAATCTGAGGGAACTAACTTGAGATAGCAACCCAAACTGTGGGATAGCCAGAGAGAGAGGGGGAAAAAAAGAGAGAGAGAGAGAAAGAACCATCCTGGGAAAAGCCCTAACCTAAGGCACTGCCTGCCGGCTCACAGAACAAAGGACTGAGTGAATACCAGAGGAGAGCTAGCCGGCTGCAGACCGGCCCATCCCCCACCAGAGACAGGCAGGTGGGGGGCAGCCAGAGCCGGACAGGGGCAAACTCGGCCCCAGAGAGGCATCCTCTACCAAACTGCAAGCAGGCTCTGTTGCTAACCAAGACTTCCTGGGATTCTGGATGGTTGACATCTGCTGGGAGGGTCACAGCCAGAGATCAGCTCCCCAGAAGAGACACACGGCACACCTGAGAGGGGAGCGTTCACAGCTACCCAGAAAACCGAGCAGATGGGACCGGGACCAGGGGGCAATAAGACGCACCCCCACACACACCTGGGGGAGACTGTATTTGCCAAGCACTTGGTCGCCTGAGCTGCTCGGACCTGGTAAGGGCACAATACGCAGGCCCAACCAAGTCTGTGCCTTTGCGGAGTACCCAAGAACCTAAACATGAGCAGCTTAGACCTGGAAAGTACACGCAACCCAGGGCCCATTCCCTGCAGAGCAACCTGAAGCCTGAACAGTGTAGACTGGGAAAGCACACACACCATGAGCAGGGGCAAACCCGGTGTGACCCAGACACTGTGAGCACTCCCCACACACGCCAGTGATATTTGTTTGCAGTGTTCCTCCCTCCCCACAGCACAACTGAACAAGTGAGCCTAAAAAAGTGACCACTTTCTCCCCCTTGTGTCAGGGAAGAAATTAGACACAGAAGAGACCAGCAAAAAGAAGAAGCTAAAATAAACAGAGGGAACTGCTTTGGGAGTGACAGGTGCAACAGATTAAAACCCTGTAGCTAGCACTGACTACATTGGAAAGGGCCTATAGATCTTGAGAAATATAAGTCGGATCAAAGAAGTATCTGAAACTGAACTGATCCCACACTGCCCACAAGAGCTCCAGAGAAATTCCTAGATATATTTTTACTATTATCATTTTTTAATTTTTTTAAAAATAAAATCTTTTATTTTTAAGTCCTCTATTATTACTTTAATTTTCATTTTTGTAACCTACTATTTCCTTGCCAAAAAAAACACCCTATTTTAAAGCAAAATTCATATATATATTTTATGATTTTGTGATTTTTTTTTAATATTGTATTTTTGAGAATCTAACCTCTAGTCTAGATTTTTAATCTTTGCTTTTTGGTATTTGTTATCAAATTTTGTAGCTTTCAGAACCCAATCTTCACTACCCATTTTTACTCAGGAGTGTGATTACTGGCTTGATTACTCTCTCCCCGTTTGACTCTCCTTTTTCTCCACCAGGTTGCCTCTATCTCCTCCCTCCCCCTTTTCTTCTCTACCCAACTCTGTGAATCTCTTTGTGTGTTCCGGGCTGTGGAGAACACTTAGGGGACTGATTACTGGCTGGATCTCTCTCTCTCCTTTTGATTCCCCCTTTTCTCCTCCTGGCCACTTCTCTCTCCTTCCTCCCCCTTCTCTTCTCTGTGTAACTCTGTGAACATCTCTGAGGGGTCCAGACTGTAGACAGCACATAGGGAAGTGATTACTCACTAGTTTTCTCTCTCCCCTTTTGAATTCCCCTCTCCTCCTCCTGGTCACTTCTATATCCCTCCTCCTTCCTCTCTTCTCCATGGAACTCTGTGACCCTCTCCAAGTGTCCCCCACTGTGGAGAAACTTTTCATCATTAACCTAGATGTTTTATCACCAGTGCTATATAGATGGAGAAGTCTTGAGGCTACTGTAAGAATAAGATGGAATATAAGAGGCAAGAGGCTAAAGTCCAAAACCTGAGAACACCAGAGAACTCCTGACTCCAGGCAACATTTATCAATAAGAGCTCACCAAAAGCCTCCATACCTACACTGAAACCAAACACCACCCAAGAGCCAGCAAGTTCCAGAGCAAGACATACCAGGCAAATTCTCCAGCAACAAAGGAACACAGCCCTGAGCTTCAACATGCAGGCTGCCCAAAGTCACACTGTACCCACAGACATCTCAAAACTCACTACTGGACACTTCATTGCAATCCAGAGAGAAGAAACCCAGGCCCACCCACCAGAACACCGACACAAGCTTCCCTAACCAGGAAACTGTGACAAGCTACGCGTTCAACCCCATTCACAGCAAGGAACCTCCACAATTAAGAGGAACCATAAACCACGAGAATAAGGAAAAGCCACCCCAAACACAGCAATCTAAACAAGATGAAAAGGCAGAGAAATACTCAGCAGGTAAAGGAACACCAAACCAAAGAAAAGAGGAGAAGATAGTGAGTCTACCTGAAAATGGATCCAGAATAATGATAGTAAAAAACCTTGAAAACAAAATGGAGTTATAGATAAATAGCCTGGAGACAAGGATTGAGAAGATGTAAGAAATTTTAACAAGAACCTAGAAGAAATAAAAAAAAAGATACAATCAATAATGAATAATGCAATAAAATGAGATAAAAAACACTCTGGAGGGAAACAACAGTAGAATAACAGAGGCAGAAGATAGGATAAGTGAGGTGGAAGAAAGAATGGTGGAAATAAATGAAGCAGAGAGGAAAAAGGAAAAAAAGAATGAAAAGAAATGAGGACAAACTCAGAGACATCTGGAACAATGTTAAACACTGCAAAGTTCGAATCATAGGAGTCTCAGAAGAAGAAGACAAAAAGAAAGACCATAAGAAAATACTTGAGGAGAAAATAGTTAAAAACTTCCCTAAAATGGGGAATGAAACAGTCACCCAAGTCCAAGAAACACAGAGAGTCCCAAACAGGATAAACCCAAGGCAAGACACCCCAAGACACATATTAATCAAATTAACAAAGATCAAACACAAAGAACAAATATTAAAAGCAGCAAGGGAAAAACAAAAAATAACACACAAGGGAATACCCATAAGGATAACAGCTGATCTTTCAATAGAAACTCTTCAGACCAGAAGGTAATGGAAGGATATCCTTAAAGGGATGAAAGAGAAAAGCATACACCCAGATTACTGTACCCAGAAAGGATCTCATTCAAATATGAAGGGGAAATCAAATCTTTATAGACAAGCAAGAGCTGAGAGAATTCAGCACCACCAAATCAACTCTCCAACAAATGCTGAAGGATCTTCTCTAGACAGGAAACACAGAAAGGGGGCATAAATTTGAACCCAAACCAACAAAGTAAATGGCAAGGGAACCATACTTTTCAATAATTACCTTAAATGTAAATGGGTTAAATGCCCCAACCAAAGACAAAGACTGGTTGAATGGATACAAAAACAAGACCCCTATATGTGTTGTCTACAAGAGACCCACCTCAAAACAAAGGACATATACAGACTGAAAGTGAAGGGCTGGAAAAAGATATTCCAGGCAAATAGAGACCAAAAGAAAGCAGGAGTAGCAATATTCATATCAGATGAAATAGACCTTAAAATAAAGGCTGTGAAAAGAGACAAAGGAGGACACTACCTCATGATCAAAGGATCAATCCAAGAAGAAAATATAATAATTATAAATATACATGCACCTAACATAGGAGCAGCACAATATGTAAGGCAAATGCTAACAAGCATGAAAGGGGAAATTAACAGTAACACAATAAGAGTGGGAGACTTTAATACCCCCACTCACACCTATGGATAGATCAACTAAACAGAAAATTAGCAAGGAAACACAAACTTTAAATGCACAATGGATCAGTTAGACAACTGATATCTATAGGACATGTCACCCCCAAACAATGAATTTTACCTTTTCCTCAAGTGCACATGGAACCTTCTCCAGGATAGATCACATCCTGGACCATAAATCTAGCCTTGGTAAATTAAAAAAAAAATTAAATCATTCCAAGCATCTCTTCTGATCATAATGCATTAAGATTAAATGTAAATTACAGGAGAAAAACTATTAAAAATTTGAATATATGGAGGCTGAACAACACACAGCTGAATAACCAACAAATTACAGAAGAAATAAAAATATGCACAGAAATGAAAGAAAATGAAAAGACAACAACCCAAAACCTATGGGACACTGTAAAAGCACTTCTAAGGGCAAGGTTCATAGAAATACAGGCTTACCTCAAACACAAGAAAAACGTCAAATATATAACCTAACTCTACACCTAAAACAATTAGAAAATGAAGAAATGAAGAACCCCAGGGTGAGTAGAAGGAAAGAGATCTTAAAAATTAGGGCAGAAATAAATGTAAAAGAAAAAAAAAAAAAAGAGGCCAAAACAAAAATCAACAAAATTCAAAGCTGGTTCATTGAGAAGACAAATAAAATTGACAAACCATTAGCCAGACTCATCAAGAAACAAAGGGAGAAGAATCAAACCAACAAAATCAGAAATGAACATGGAGAAATCACAACAGAAAACAGAAATAATAAGGATCATAAGAGACTACTATCAGCAACTATATGCCAATAAAATTGACAACTTGGAAGAAATGGACAAATTCTTAGAGAGTACAACTTTCCAAAACTGAACCAGGAAGAAACAGAAAATCTTAACAGATCCATCACAAGCATGGAAATTGAAACTGTAATCAGAAATCTTCCAGCAAATAAAATCCCAGGGCCAGATGGCTTCACAGCTGACTTCTACAAAAAATTTAGAGAAGAGCTAGCACCTATCCTACTCAAAATCTTCCAGAAAATTGCAGAGGAAGGTAAACTTCCAAACTCATTCTATGAGGCCAAGATCACTCTAATACCAAAACCAGACAAAGATGCCACAAAAAAAGAAAACTACAGGCTAATATCACTGATGAACATACATGCAAAAATCCTTAACAAAATTTTAGCTAACAGAATCCAACACCATATTAAAAAGATCATACATCATGACCACGTGGGCTTTATCCCAGGAATGCAAGGATTCAATATTTGCAAAACAATAAATGTGATACACCACATTAACAAATTGAAAGATAAAAATGATATGATTATCTCAATAGATGCAAATAAAGCCTTTGATAAAATTCGACATCTATTTATGATAAAAAAAAAAAAAAACTTCCAGAAAGCAGGAATATAAAGAACATACTTCAACATTATAAAAGTTATATATAACAAGTCCACAGCAAACATTATCCGCAGTGGCGAAAAACTGAAAGCATTTCCCTTAAGTCAGGAACAAGCCAAGGGTACCCACTCTCAGCAATACTATTCAACATAGTTTTGGAAGTTTTGGCCACAGAAATCAGAGCAGAAAGAGAAATAAAAGAGTCCAGATTGGAAAAGAAGAAGAAACACTCGCTGTTTGCAGATGACATGATCCTCTACTTAGAAAATCCTAAAGACCATCAGAAAATTACTAGAGCTAAACAAGAAATACAGTAAAGTTTCAGGATATAAAATTAACACACAGAAATCCCTTGCATTCCCATACACTAACAGTGAAAAAACAGAAAGAGAAATTAAAGATGAATTGCATTCATCTATGCAATGAAAAGAATAAAATACTTAGGAATATATCTACCTAAAGAAACAAAAGTTTTATAGAAAACTATAAAACACTGATGTAGGAAATCAAAGAGGACACAAATAGATGGCAAAATATACCATGTACATGCATTAGAATAATTAATAGAGTGAAAATGAGTATACTACCCAAAGCAATCTATAGATTCAACATAATCCCTATGAAGCTACCAATGGTATTTTTCAGAGAACTAGAACAAATAACTACATAATTTGTATGGAAATACCAAATAACCTCAAATAGCCAAAGCAATTTTGAGAAAGAAGAATGAAACTGGAGGAATCAACCTGCCTGACCTCAGGCTATATTACAAAGCTACAGTCCTCAAGAGAGTATGGTAATGGCACAAAGACAGATATATAGATCAAAAGAACAAAATAGAAAGCCCAGAGATAAATCCACGCACCTATGGACAACATATCTTTGACAAAGGAGGCAAGACTATACAGTGGAGAAAACACAATCTCTTTAACAAGTTGTACTGGGAAAACTGGTCAACCACTTGTAAAAGAATGAAACTAGAACACCTTCTAACACCATGCACAAAGTTAAACTCAAAATGGATTAAAGATCTAAATGTGAGACCAGAAACTGTAAAACTCCTAGAGGAAAACATAGGCAAAGTACTCACTGGCATAAATCACAGCAGGATCCTCTATGACCCACCTTACAGAGTAATGAAAATAAAAGCAAAAATAAATAAATGGGACCTAATGAAACTTAAAAGTTTTTGCATAATGAAGGAAACTATAAGCAAGATGAAAAGACAGCCTTCAGAATGGGAGAAAATAATAGCAAATGAAGAAACGGACAAAGGATTAATGTCAAAAATATACAAGCAACAATTGCAGAACAATTCCAGAAAAATAAACAACCCAATCAAAAAATGGGCCAAAGAACTAAACAGACATTTCTCCACAGAAGACATACGATGGCTAACAAACACATGAAAAGATGCTCAACATCACTCATTATCAGAGAAATGTCAATCAAAACCACAATGTGGTACCATCTCATGCCAGTTAGAATGGCTGCTATCCAAAATTCTACAAGCAATAAATGCTGGAGTGGGTGTGGAGAAAAGGGAACCCTCTTACACTGTTGGTGGGAATGCAAACTAGTACAGCCACTATGGAGAACAGTGTGGCGATTCCTTAAAAAACTAGAAAGAGAACTGCCATATGACCCAGCAACCCCACTTATGGGCATACACACTGAGGAAACCAGATCTGAAAGAGACACATGCACCCCAATGTTCATCACAGCACTGTTTATAATGGCCAGGACATGGAAACAACCTAGATGCCCATAAGCAGACGAATGGATAAGGAAGCTATGGTACATATACACAATGGAATATTACTCAGCCATTAAAAAGAATTCATTTGAATAAGTTCTAATGAGATGGATGAAACTGGAGCCCATTATACAGAGTGAAGTAAGCCAGAAAGATAAAGACCAATACAGCATACTAACACATTTATACGGAATTTAAAAAGATGGTAACGATAACCCTATATGCAAGACAGAAAAAGAGACACAGATGTATAGAACAGACTTTTGGACTCTGTGGGAGAAGGCGAGGGTGGGATGTTCTGAGAGAATAGCATTGAAACAAGTACACTGTCAAGGGTGAAACAGATCACCAGCCCAGGTTGGATGCATGAGAAAAGTGCTCAGGGCTTGTGCACTGGGAAGACCCAGAGGGATGGGATGGGGAGGGGGGTGGGAGGGGGGTTCACGATGGGGAACACATGTAAATCCATGGCTGATTCATGTCAATGTATGGCAAAAACCACTACAATATTGTAAAGTAATTAGCCTCCAACTAATAAAAATAAATGAAAAAAGAATAAAATAAAATAAACCAGTATATTTTCCAACTAAAATGTAGACTCCTCTAGACTGTCTTTTTTTCCAAAGCCATTCCTTTCACTTCCCATGACCCAATTTAGTACAGGCCATTGCACAAAATCAAGTTCTAGACCAAAAATGTTGGTCTTCCTCAGTGAAAAAGAAGGTCAAGACCCTTCTAAACCAAGACACTGCAAAAAAAACAGGAATAAAAAGTTAATTTAGATACCAAAACAATGTAGATTTAAAATTATCATAACATTTTCACAAGTTTAATGAAATTCAACAGCCCATCAATATTAGACAAAATTTTTCTTTTCACTACAAATGGTAATGTTCATCTTTTATTTACTTACAATCATTTACATTTCTTATTTAGCCTTTTGTTTCTTACTGGTCTATAAATATCTTACTAATGATATATTAAGGGTATTAACCTTTTACCTGTCATATATATATAATATATATAAATACATTATATATAATATATATATATATAAAATATTCCCTCTCCCATCTTGTCTTTTATTTTTATTTATGGCATTTTGTATGTACACAGTTTTAACTATTTAGTCACATATATTGACACTGTTTTCTGCTTTTAGCATCAAGTTTAGAAGTGTTTAATTTTTGTATTCAAATCTTTAGTATGTCCAGTTATTTTTGTATATTATATATGGTACTTTAGGTATATTTCTCTTTTCCAAATGTTTTGAAAGTTACCCCAAACTATCTATTGAATAAATACATATTTTCCCTATAATTTGAAATATTACCTTTATATTATATTAATTGCATTTTATATATTAGTCTGCTTCTTTATTTCTAACTTCTTTCATTTAATGTTCATTTATATATATATATATGTATGTATGTATTTTCCACTACAAGAGTATATTAATCATTATACACTTAGAATATATTTGGGGGTTTATTAACATAGATTCTCTCTTAATTAAACTTAGAATTCTTTTTCATGAATTTTTCTGATGCATTTTTGCTCCAGATAAACTATTAGAGTTAGGGCCAACTTCCAAACAAATCCAGTTAAACTTCTGATTGAAATAGCATTACACTTAAAATTAATTCAAGAGCTTTTTCATATTTATAATATTGAGTATCCTAACACAGGAACATGGCCATATAAAATTTATCCAAGAATTTTTTTTTTATTCCTCTCTGGAACGTTTTGCATTTCTCTCCAATAGTGTCATAGCTTTTATATTACGTTTCTTATGTATTTTATAGCTGCTGATATTTTGTGGAAAAAATAATTGTAACTGGCTACCATTTTATTAGTGTTATATAATGGATAGCATAAATGGTTTTAATTCCAGTGTTTTGGGGTTTCTTATTCTATGTGTAAGTAAATAGCCTAAAACCATAAAGTGCCACTGAAAATTTAAATAAGTATGACTTTAGTGAAAATAATGAGCTTACCTGGTGGTTCAGATGGTAAAGAATCTGCCTGGCAATGTGGGAGAGCCGGGTTTGATCCCTGGGTGGGGAAGATCTCCTGAAGAAGGGAATGGCTACCCACTCCAGTATTTTTGCCTGGATAATTCCATGCACAGAGGAGCCTGGCAGGCTCCAGTCTATGAGGTTGCAAAGAGTCAAACACGGCTGAGCAACTAACGTGTGTGTGTGTGTGTGTGCATACGCGCACTAAGTTGCTTCAGTCATGACTGACTCTTTGCAACCCTATGGGAATGTAGCCAACCAGGATCTTCTGTCTGGGGGATTCTCCAGGCGAGAATAATGGAGTGAGTTGCTGTGACCCCCTCCAGGGTATATTTCTGACCCATAGATTGAACCCACATCTCTTTATGTCTCCTGCACTGGCAAGCAGGTTCTTTACCACCAGTGCAACCTGGGAAGCTGAGCAACTAACGCACAACTGGAAATAACAGTTATTGGACATAAATCAATGTGTGTTGATTTATGTGTGTGCCAAGTAAGCAAAATTAAGAATGTGATTAAGAGTAGAATTAGGCTTTTTTTCATACCTTCAAAACATCTCAATATAATAAAAAAGAAAAATTTGTCTCAGAGTCCTTATATGCATTGAGTTCCTCCCTGATGTGTATATTGTTTTTTCTTAAAAGCCCAAAGTTAATTTATTTATATTAGATATTTTCCTTAAAAATTCACTTTATATTATTATACTTATTATAATTATCTTACTTCAGTATAATGTTGTTGAGTTGAATTTTTAGAAACTCATTTCTCCAGAGTCCAGCTTGTAACAGTTACACTAATTATCAGGTTACTATTGCTTTACCCTGGTCAATTTCATAATATCCTACAATTGAAGAGGGTTCTGCTAATATGAACAAGTTCTCTGGCAGGTTTCACTTGAATAGTCACTCTAAGTTATTTTTATTTACATAATTTGTGCTCAAAGTACAGGCTTCTTCATGCAACCAAATCAAGCTCTACATTTTTCCTATGGTCAGCTCCCTCTTAAGGGCATATTACTAGAGAGAACACTTTGTCTTAGAATTCTAAAGCAATGGTATCCCTTGTGTAGTAGGTCACTCTTTCCTTCTGTAAATTCATACTGACATAAATATGTGGGGAAGGTGGAGCTTCTAAGAATGCAATAATTTTGTAAAATTATGCCTTGAATTGTGGTCATTACCATTTCCCTATATTCTGGAAGGAACTTTTTTTGAGATAAACCCTCTCTAGCATATTAGCACTACACAATTTTTAAGCTAGAAAGGACTTTTACAGATCATTTAGCTCAATTCTTTGCTTTACTTATAAAGAAATAAAGCTGGAAGTAGTCAACTATCACCATTGCTAATTGGTGATAGAACTTGACTGAAAATTCAGATTTCCTATTATACCAGCTGCCTATCTTTGCCCACAAATCCCTGGTCGGGTGGCTTAGGACTCTCCTACCTTAAGAGTCTATACTGGTTTCAAACTAACGATGAATGTTCTAATTGTTTACTAAAATGTCACTTTTGAAATGCAGATCTTGTTCACTGAGGTCAGATTGCTTAAAATGATCATAACAGTGAAAATCTGTTCAATTGTTAAGACTCATCAGAAGGTGGGTTTCTTAAAAAAATGATCTCATCCCAATGTTAAAAATAAGACATCATCCCCTACTTGATGGGGATAACTTAATTAGCACTCACATTATTTAACCCATCTTTCTTTTCAAACCTAATTTACTGGCCTGCATGCTGCTGCTGCTGCTAAGTCACTTCAGTCGTGTCTGACTCAGTGCAACCCCATAGATGGCAGCCCACCAGGCTCCGCCGTCCCTGGGATTCTCCAGGAAAGAACACTGTAGTGGGTTGCCATTTCCTTCTCCAATGGTACTGGAGTGGGTTGCCATTGCCTCCTCCAACTGGCCTGCATAATTTGCCTAAATTCATAATCTAATTAGCCAGCACACGTAAACCAGTAAGATCAAGCCATTTATCTGAAGCTATTACTGTAGATGATTAAGCCCAGGCAAAAGACACAGTAGCCTGCATAGTTGTAGTTGATAGTAACTGCTCACACAATTTTAAAGTCCTCTACTTTAATTCCAGTAAAATTACATTATGAAACTGATCTTTCAAAAAATGACTGACAAAAAGGCAAATATATGCACTTGACTAGTTTGAGTCATGTCAAGCTCTTAGACCCTAGGTGTGTGTACTCCACTGAATTACCATTGCAAACAGGCAATTTTGATGTGGCATTCACATATATCAATAAATAGTTGCTCATTTGGGCATTTAAAAACTTTTATCATATCTCTGAGATAGAGTCAAATGTCAATGTTATGCTTTAGCTCCCCAAAATATAAGCAACAGTTGAGAAAAACATATTTGTAGGAAGCAGAAGGGAACAAAGCCAACAAACAGAAATTTACAATTGAGCCAATTTGGGGATTTTGCCTTCATGAAAAAAATTTATAATAGCCTACAAAGAAAAGGACAAGCAAATTAACTAAACAATCCACCAAGTTGAATGTGCTCATAATGATTATGTTGCTATCTCTGTTAGACTAGGCAATGATAAAGTTTCAACTTCATTTAAAATTATAGAATTAACAAATGATAAAGGACCTTCTCTAGACAGGAAACACACAAAGAAAGGATTATAAACAATAAAGTAAATTATAATAGGATCATACTTATCAATAATTATCTTAAACACAAATGGGTTAAATGTTGCAACCAAAAGACAAAGACTGGCTGAATGGATACAAAAACAAGATCCCTATATATGCTGTCTACAAGAGACCCACCTCAAACCTAGGGACACATGTAGACTGAAAGTGAGAGGTTGGAAAAAGATATTTCATGCAAATGGGGACCAAAAGAAAGCAGGAGTAGCAATACTCATATCAGATACAATAGGCTTTAAACTAAAGACCATTATAAGAGACAAAGAAATACACTACATAATGATCAAGGGATCAGTCCAAGAAGAAGACATAACAATTGTAAATATAAATGCATCCAACATAGGAGCAACTCAATACATAAGGAAAATGCTAACAACTATTAAATGGGAAATCAATAATAACACAATAATAGTGGGAGATTTTAATACCACACTCACACCAATGGACAGATCATCCAGACAAAAAATTTACAAGGAAACACAAGCTTTAAACAATACACTGTAACAGTTGGACTTAATTGACATCTACAGTTCATTTCACCAAAAAACAATGGATTTCACCTTCTTCTCAAGTGCATATTGATCATTCTTCAAGATAGATCACATCCTGGGTTACAAATCAAGCCTTGGTAAATTAAAAAAAAAATTGAAATCATTTCAAGCATCTTTTTTTTTTTTTTTTTAAATAACAATTCTGTTAGATCAACTACAGGAAAACTTTAAAAAACACAAACACATAGAGGCTGAACAACACACTTCTGAATAACCAGCACATCACTGAAAAATCAAAAAGAAAATTAAAATATGCATAGAAACAAATGATAATGAAAACATGACAACTTAAAACTTATGGGATTCAGTAAAAGCATTACTAAGAGGGATGTTCATAGCAATACAAGCCTACCTCAAGAAACAAGAGAAACATCAAATAAAATCTAACCTTTACATTACCTAAAGCAACTAGAAAAAGAACCAAAACCCACCAAAGTTAGAAGGAGAGAAATCATAAAAAAAAGAGCAGACATAAGTAAAAAATAAAGAAGAATACTATAGCAAAGATTAATAAAACTAAAAGCTGCTTCTTTGAGAAGATAAACAAAATAGACACACCATTAGCCAGATTCATCAAGAAAAAAAGGGAGAAGAATTAAATCAATAAATTAGAATAAAAATGGATAAATTACAACATACAACACAGAAATATAAAAGATCATAAGAGACTACTATAAGCAACTGTATACCAATAAAATGGACAACTTGGAAGAAATGGACACATTCTTAGAAATATATAACCTTCCAAAACTGAACCAGGAAGAAATAGAAAATATGAATGACCAGTCACAAGCATGGAGACAGAAAACTTGTAAAAAAACTCAGAATGGCCATCATCAAAAATCTACAAAACAATAAATGCTGGAGAGGGTGAAAGGGAACTCTCTTACACAGTGGTGGGAATAAAAACTGGCACAGCCACTGTGGAGAACAGTGTGGAGATTCCTTTAAAAACTGAAAAAAAAAAAAAAAAGGAACTAGAAATAGAACCGCCATATGACCCAGCAATTGCACCTATCAGCATGTACACCGAAGAAAGCAGAATTGAAAAAAAAACACATGTACCCCAATGTTCATTGCAGCACCATTTACAATAGCTAGAACATGGAAGCAACCTAGATGTCCATTGGCAGACGAATGGATAAGGAAGTTGTGGTACATATACACAATGTACACAATATATACACATACATATACACAATACATACATACATATACACAATATCCACAATATAATGGAATATTACATATACACATACATACATATACACAATATACACAATACAATGGAATATTACTCAGCTATTACAAAGAATGCATTTGAGTCAGTTCTAATGAGGTGGATGAAACTGGAGCCTATTTTGCAGAGTGAAGTAAGTCAGAAAGAGAAACACCAATACTGTATATTAACACATACCTGTGGAATCTAGAGGGCTTCCCTGGTGGCTCAGACAGTAAAGAATCTGCAGTATGAGACATTGGGGTTCGATCTCTGGGTCAGGAAGATTCCCTGGAGAAGGAAATGGCAACCCACTCCAGTATTCTTGCTTGGAAAATCCCATGGATGGACAAACCTTGCAGGCTACAGTCCATGGGGTAGCAAAGAGTCGGACACAACTGAGGACTTCGCTTCACTATGGAATCTAGAAGGCTGGCACCAATGATCCTATGTACAGGGAGGAGACACAGACGTAAAGAACAAACTTCTGGACTCAGCAGGAGAAGGAGAGGGTGGGATGATTTGAGAGAACAGCACTGAAACATGTACATTACCATATGTAGAATGGATGACCAGTGCGAGTTTGATGCATGCAGCAGGGCACCCAGGACTGGTGCTCTGTGACAACCTGGAGGGACGGGAAGGGGAGGTAGGTGGGAGGGCAGTTCAGGATGGGGGGACACATCCTATGGCCAATTCATGTTGATGTGTGGTAAAAACCATCACAGTATTGTAAAACAATTATCCTCCAATTAAAATAAATAAATTTTAAAAATAAAATTATAGAAGTAATATACAGCATAGTAAGACAACTTAAAAGAGTACAGAAAAGTTTTTTACTTAACTCAAGAATTACCATTAAATATATCAATTTTTTTATAGCTATAGAGTTGCTAATATATGGATTTTCTTTAACCTTAATGTGATGAATTGGATTAATAGGTTTGACTCTATTAAATTTCTGAATTTCTGGAGTAACTCTATTTTGGCATGTTGTGTTGTTCTTTTAGAACCAAGAACTTTTAGGTGCCAAATCTATTGGCACCATATACTTCTGAAATTTATTAGCTACTGTATATTTCAAATTTTTGTATTTATATCTGTAATTGACCATACTATTAATTTATTTTTTGCTTTGTTTTTGGTAGCACGTTTACATTGATTCAAAAAAGTTAATACTGTATTAGAATGATCTATTACATTAAAATGTGAGGAAAATATGGTTCACAAACACTTTTGTGCCAGCTTCATTTTTAGGAGGTATTTCTGATAACTTTGTCCATTTCTTCAATGGTCATTGGTGTGTTAATATTTCCTGATTTTTCTTGTGTGAACTTTGATCTTTTATATTTTTCACAAAAGATTTTCATTTCATTGTATTTGCGATTTTTATTAATAATAAGAATACTAAATATATCAGCAATTATACCTGAAAATCTCCTGCCACATAACCATCACCAAGAGCTTCATTGCACATAAATAAACACAATAAATGATTTCTATCATTAGTTCTTTTTGAAGTTGTCTTCAGACTCTAATATGTTGTGCCTCTAATCCAAATACTTCAGCTTCACACACAATCTATGATGTTTAATTTTGCTATAAAAGATAAGAAACATAGAACACTTTCATTATTTTGCTGTCTTCATTCCTTCCCCTAATTTTTGTTAGCAGTTGCTTTTCTTCCTAAACATATTACTTTTAGATGGTCATCTATTATTTTCTACTTGATAGTTTTGTAAAATTTTGATGTGCTTGGAATATACATTGAACCAATTTTTTTAAGTAAATAATAAAAAATGATTCATCACTAATTTTAAAATAAAAATGAAACTATAGTTTAAAATTCATAATAAAAATAATAATTTTATTGATTTATCCAAATTAGTAAGAAGGTAGATTTAACTCGCAACACTTCACCAAAAAATTATATATGGCTTAATAACTCAAAGACCAAGCCACATGCTAAGTTACACATATAGTTTACCGAACAAATTGAAAACTTTGTTTCTGTAGATGAAGTTATATTTGCCTGTATTTGAAAAGCTGAATGGGATACTTAGCTATACAGCTCTTAATATTGCTTAAATTTTGGGTGGATAAATCTAAAAATTTATAATTGAGATTAAAGTTTTACTATTATTAAAGAACTAAAAGAAAATACAAGGTTTTAAGGAAATGGAGGTGATTTTCTGTTTTATTATATCTGCTTCCATTTTTTCCAGATATTTCTGCATGCCCATGTTAATGCCAATTTCTTTTTTTCATTTTGGGAAGGAGATAAAATTTAATTATATAAATAAATGATCAACAATTAAAACTATTCATAAAGTTTCCATTAATTCTGAACACTCTCATATTCATTGTCTCATTTGATCATCCAAAAATCCTATAAATTAGGTACAAACATACCTCATTTTATTGTGTATCACAGATAATTCCTGTTTTTACAAACTGAAGGTTTGTGGCAACCCTGTATCAAGCAAGTCTATTGACCATTTTTCCAACAGCATTAGCTCACTTCTTATCTTTGTGTCACTTTTTGATAATTCTTGCAATATTTCAAACTTTAAAATTATTGTCATATTTGTTATGGTGATCTATATGATCTTTGATGTTACTACTGCAAAAAGATACTATTGCAAACTCACTGATGGTTAGCATTTTTAGCAATATTTTAAATTAAGGTATGTATATTGTCTTTTTTTTTTTTTTACATAATACTATTGTATTCTTAGGGGCAGCAGCCTGGTAGGCTGCAGTCCACGGGGTCGCTAAGAGTCGGACACGACTGAGCGACTTCACTTTCACTTTTCACTTTCATGCATTGGAGAAGGAAATGGCAAACCACTCTAGTGTTCTTGCCTGGAGAATCCCAGGGACGGGGTAGCCTGGTGGGCTGCCATCTATGAGGTCTCACAGAGTCGGACACGAGACGACTGGAGTGGCTTAGCAGCAGCAGCAGCATTGCATACTTAATGGACCACAGTATAGCATAAACGTAACTTTTATATACACTGGGAAACCAAAAAATCATGTGATTTGCTTTATCGCAATATTCACTCTATTGCCGTGGTCTCACAATATCTCCAAAGTATGCCTATATAATAGATGTAAAGATTCCTATCTTATAGATGAGAACATAATTTCAGAATTATATAGTGACTTGTCCAAGATCACAGCTAGTGGCATAACAGAGAGAGCTGTCTCCTGGATCAATATTTCTTGATCTCTAGCCTAGTCATCTTTCCATCTTAACAGAGTATAGGAGACAGTATTCATAACCCACCTAGTATTACGCTTGGCATAGTGTTGGTACTCAATCAACAATGGCAATTATTGCTATTATTCAAAACTATAGTTAACAAATTGTGAATAATATGATAAATTGAAGTCAAAACAGAAATATATCAAGATGGAAAGCTCAAAGATAGAATCAATATTTTAAATGATTACTATGTCTTTAAGCAACGTACATGCCTAGATTTCACTATACCATTACTCTGATATTTACAGAGCCCTCAGACTAATATATCTCACTTGGTAAAGAATCCACCTGCAATGCAGGAGACCCTGGTTCGATTCCTGGGTCGGGAAGATCCCCTGGAGAAGGGATAGGCTACCCACTCTAGTATTCCTGAGCTTCTCTTGTGGCTCAACTGGTAAAGAATCCGCCTGCAATGCAGGAGACCTGGATCCAATCCCTGAGTTTGGAAGATACCCTGGAGAAGCGAAAGGCTACCCATTCCATTATTCTGGCCTGGAGAATCCATGGACTGTATAGTTCATGGGGTCACAAAGAGTTGGACGTGACTGAGTGACAAAGTCGCCTCCGATTAAGTTGCAGCTTCTTATTCCTCCCCAAATGCTTAAATCTTATTCTTCCCATTTTTTGCCATGGAACTCTTTAATATCTGCTGAAGTTTGTGAATTCATTCTCAGAATAATAGTTTAAATGCATAAAATAAAATATATATGATTCCCAAGGGAAACAATTATGTTGAAAAACAGTTCACAAAGTATTGAAAAATACAATGAAGTAACAAGAGGGAAGCGTGTCTAATAATTACTATAACTTTGAAATAGTTTTGAGTATAATAAGTTATTTGCAATAATTATAATATGATATGAACATATTTGTACCTTTAATTGTTTATAAATTATATGTATTGCTAATAATATTATGGTTTATTGCTTCATTCATTCACAATTAAAAGGAATGTTAAATTTCAGGTAGATTTTAGTGAATATAAAATGTATTTTTTAAACTGTCCAAGATCATAGAGTCCCTTGAATTCTATCCATGATAGGCTCTTTAAGGCTTTCTGGACACCAGTTTGAGAACCCTTGTTATAAAACAAAGCTTGCCAGTCATCCACTGACACAGCACTCCAAGTAAACATTCCTATTTATTCAGTCATAAATAGACAATGACAATTCTTAAATTTTTAAAAATATTTTTGAAAGAACACATACTTATCAAAGCAAATAGAATGGAAGAGAAAAACCAAGAAAACCTGACCCCAGAGAAAAGGGAGGTAATTTAGGGAGCATAAAAGAACATGGCCCACTGGAGACGGGAATGGCAAATCACTTCAGTATTCTTGCCTTGAAAACTCCATGAACACTATGAAAAGGCAAAAAGATAGGGCACTGAAAGATGAACTCTACAGGTCAGTAGGTGCCCAATATGCTACTGCAGAAGAGTGGAAAAATAACTTCAGAAAGAATGAATAGATGGAGTCAAAGAAAAAACAACACCCAGTTGTGGATATCACTGGTGACGGAAGTACAGTCTGATGCTGTTAAGAACAATATTGCATAGGAACCTGGAATGTGAGGTCCATGAATCAAGGCAAATTGGAAGTGGTCAAACAGGAGATGGCAAGAGGGAACATCAACATTTTAGGAATCAGTGAACTAAAATGGACTGGGATGGGTGAATTTAACCCAGATGACCATTATATCTACTACTGTGGGCAAGAATCCCTTAGAAGAAATGGAGTAGTCCTCACAGTCAACAAAATAGTCTGAAATGCACTACTTGGATGCAATCTCAAAAATGACAGAAGGATCTCTGTTTGTTTCCAAGGCAAGCCATTCAATATCACAGTAATCCAAGTCTATGCCCTGACCAATAATGATGAAGAAACTGAAGTTGAATGGTTCTCTGAAGACCTACAAGACCTTTTAGAATTAACACCCCCAAAAGATATCCTTTTCATTATAGGGGACTCGAATGCAAAAGTAGGAAGTCAAGAAATACATGGAGTAACAGGCAAATTTGACCTTGGAGTACAGAACAAAGCAGAGCCAAAGCTAATAGAGTTTTGCCAAGAAAATGCACTGGTCATAGCAAACACCCACTTCCAACAACACAAGAGAAGACTCTACACATGGACATCACCAGATGGTCAATACTGAAATCAGACTGATTATATTCTTTGAAGTCAACAATGGAGAAGCTCTATACAGTCAGTAAAAACAAGGCAAGGAGCTAACTGTGGCTCAGATCATAAACTCCTTATTGCCAAATTCAGACTTAAATTGAAGAAAGTAGGGAAAACCACTAGACCACTCAGGTAAGACCTAAATCAAATCCCTTATGACTATACAGTGGAAGTGACAAATAGATTTGGGAGATTAGATCTGATAGACAGAGTGTTTATCTATTGTGTTCTATCTATTGGAGAAGGAAATGGCAACCCACTTCAGTATTCTTGCCTGGAGCATTCCCATGGACAAAGGAGCCTGGCGGGCTACAATCCATGGGGTCTCAAGAGTCAGACATGACTTAGCGACTAAACAACTACCACAACCAGACAGAGTGTCTGAAGAACTATGGACAGAGATTCATGGTATTATACAGGAGGCAGTGATCAAGAAAATCCCCCAGAAAAAGAAATTAAATAAGGCAAAATGTTTATCTGAGGAGGCCTTACGGACAGCTATGAAAGGAAGAGAAGTGAAAGGCAAAGGAGAAAAGGAAAGATATACCCATTTGAATGCAGAGTTTCAAAGAATAGCAAGGAGAGATAAGAAAGATTTCCTCAGTGATCAAGCAATGAAATAGAGGAAACCAAAAGGATGGGAAAGACTAGAGATCACATCAAGAAAATTAGAGATATCAAGGAATTTTTCATGCAAACATGGACACAATAAAGGATAGAAATGATACGGACCTAACAGAAGCAGAAGATATTAAGAAGAGGTGACCAGAATACACAGAAAAACTATTCATAAAAGATCTTCATGACCCAAATAATCACAGTGGTGTGATCACTCACCTAGAACCAGACATCCTGAAATGCCAAGTCAAATGGGCCTTAGGAAGCATCACTATGGACAAAGCTAGTGGCAGTGATGGAATTCCAGTTGAGCTATTTCAAATCCTGAAAGATGATGCTGTGAAAGTGCTGCACTCAATATGCCAGCAAATCTGGAAAACTCAGCAGTGGCCACAAGACTGGAAAAGGTCAGTTTTCATTTCAATCCCAAAGAAAGGCAATGTCAAAGAATGCTAAAACTACTCCACAATTGCACTCATCTCACACACTAGCAAAGCAATGCTCAAAATTCTCCAAGCCAGGCTTCAATAGTACATGAATGGTGAACTTCCAGATGTTCAAGCTGGATTTAGAAAATGAAGAGGAACCAGAGATCAAATTGCCAATGTCTCTTGGATCATCAAAAAAGCGAGAGAGTTCCAGAAAAACATCTACTTCTGCTTTATTGACTACGCCAAACCTTTGACTGTGTGAATCACAACAAACTGTGAAAAATTCTTAAAGAGATGGGAATACCTGACCTGCCTCCTGAGAAATCTGTATCCATGTCAAAAAGCAACAGTTATAACTGGACCTGGAACAACAGACTGATTCCAAATCAGGAAAGGAGTATGTAAAGGCTGTATATTGTCACCCTGCTTATTTAACTTATATGCAGAGTACATCATTCAAAATGCTGGGCTGGATGAAGCATAAGCTGGAATGAAGATTGTCGGGAGAAACATCAATAACCTCAGATATGCAGAGGACACCACCCTTATGGCAGAAAGTGAAGAAGAACTAAACAGCCACTTGATGAAAGTGAAAGAGGAGAGTGGAAAACTTGGTTTAAAGCTCAACATCCAGAAAACTAAGATCATGGCATCTGGTCCCATTGAAAGTGAAAGTGAAGTCACTCAGTCGTATCCGATTCTTTGCGACCCCCTGAATTGTAGCCAACCATGCTCCTCCGTACATGGGATAAAGAGTAATGGAGTGGGCTGCCATTTCCTTCTCCAGGGGATCTTCCTGACCCAGGGATTGAACCCATGTCTCCTGCATTGTAAGCAGATGCTTTACCGTCTGAGCCACCAGGGAAGTCCAATCTGGTCCCATTACTTCTTGGCAAATAGATGGGGAAACAGTGACAGACTTTATTTTGGGGGGCTCCAAAATCACTTCAGATGGTGACTGCATCCGTGAAATTAAAAAATGCTTGCTTCTTGGAAGAAAATTTATTATCAACCTAGACAGCTTATTAAAAAGTAGAGACTTTACTTCGCTGACAACAGTCCTTCTAGTCAAAGCTATGGCTTTTCCAGTAGTCATGTATTGATATGAGAGTTGGACTATAAAGAAAGCTGAGCACAGACAAATTGATGCTTTTGAACTGGAATGCTGGAGAAGACTGTTGAGAGTCCCTTGGACAGGAAGGAGATCCAACCAGTCCATCCTAAAGGAAATCAGTCCTGAATTGGAAGGACTGATGCTGAAGCTAAAACTCCAAAACTTTGGCCACCAGATACAAATAACTGACTTATTGGAAAAGACCCTGATGCTGGGAAAGATTGAAGGCAGGAGGAGAAGGGGACGACAGAAGATGAGATGGTTGAATGACATCACTGACTCAATGGACAAGAGTTGGAGGAAACTTGGCGTTGGTGATGGACAGGGAGGCGAGGCATGCTGCAGTCCATGGCGTCGCAAAGAGTCAGACACGACTGAGCAACTTAAGTGAACTGAAAAAAAATATACAAAAAAGACTTTTAAGCTATTCTCAGAGAAATCTAAGAAGATTGCACTTATAAAACAAGCACAGTCTACTATGAAAAAGAAACAAGGGTCTCTGAACTACCTCATGGAAGTAGAAAAAGTAGGATTAGTGAACAATTGAAAGAAACATCTCAGAGTTCAGGAAAACTATTGATCTATATTTTATTTATGATCTTGACTTAAAGTGATGCAACTATACTTCCTTTCTTCTAGTTCCTCTGTTCCATCAGATTAATCATGAAAGATGTTCTAGATTTTGGGAGGCAGGTTTACAGCTGTCTTCTGTACTCCTGTTCCAGCACAGTAAACATTCCAGAGAGGGGTTAGAAAGCCTCTTTTAGACCTCCAGTATTAAATACTCCAGCACAGTTTAGTAGTGGGAATAAAGAAATGAAGTTGAAGATATATCAGGGACATGGCCATTATTAATGAAGTAGTGTTTTTACCCTTACTTAGGTTTTCTTTCCTGTACATATAGCTCCTTTACTCCAGTGGATCTCAGCGGAGGGCAATTTTTCACCTCAGGGGACATTTGGCAACATTTGTACACAATTTTGGCCATCAGAGCTTAGGGATGTCATTTAGGTAGAGGCTAAGGATGCTGCTAAAATATTTTACAATGCACAATACAGCCCCCACAACAAATAATTATATGGCCTAAAATGTCAACAGTGCTGAGGTTGAGAAACTTCTCTTTAGTTAAGGACTGTAAGGGGGAGAACAGAGTGGTATCAATAGAATTGCCCAAACACACTAAAACACCTAATAACAACCATTTTCCATTTTATAATGAGCTTAAAATGAACACATCTATCTGTTCACTATTCTATGAGAGTCCAGTTAACTCTTTTTAATATTGTAGACGGTATTCATGATAACTTCTATGAAAGAAAAATATCATGGATGTTTCTCTACCAAATTTGCACACAGTATCTAAGCAATTGGCGGATTTAATTTTTCATTATTTGAGTTGATTGTTTTGTATTGACATTTTACAGAGACAGGGATAAACTGAGAATATGGCAAAAGACCTCAGAGATAAAACTGAAATACTAACCTTAATTTTTACTGTTGGCATACAGGGACTTCTTTTGAAATATTAAAGGAAATATATGCAAAACAGAAAAAGAGACACAGAAATACAGAACAGACTTTTGAACTTTGTGGGAGAATGTGAGGGTGGGATATTTCAAAAGAACAGCATGTATACTATCTATGGTGAAACAGATCACCAGCCCAGGTGGGATGCATGAGACAAGTGCTCCAGCCTGGTGCACTGGGAAGACCCAGAGGAATCGGGTGGAGAGGGAGGTGGGAGGGGGGATCGGGATTGGGAATACATGTAAATCCATGGCTGATTCATATCAATGTATGACAAAACCCACTGGAAAAAAAAAATAAATAAAATAAAAAAAAATATTAAGTAAAACACATTTACTGAAACAAAAAAAAAATTAAAAAGTCACATTTAGAGATTTAAGCCATTTATTTTATCAAAACATTTATTAGTATTTTAAAGAAATTTTCCTGGAAGGCAGAGAGATTTAATCTGCAATTTAAATGTAAGTAATATCTATTAAAAGCTTTAGTCAAAACATGATTTACTTAAATTATTTTAGGAGTTAAATTTAACATTTCTCTTTAGTTTTCAAAATTAAAACATCACCACATATCAGGAAAATAGAAATCAAGACCACAACGAGGTATTGCTTCACACCTGTCAGAATGACTATCATCTTGAAGGGAGAGGGTGGGACGAATTGAGAGAGTAGCATGGAAACATATACATTACCATATGTAAAATAGATAGCCAGTAGGAATTTGCTGTGTGACACAGGGGGCTCAATCCAGTGCTCTGTGACAACCTAGAGGAATGGGATGGGGCGGGAGATGGAAGGGAGGTTCAAAGGGGAGGGGACATATGTATACCTGTTGCTGATTCATGTTGATGTATGGCAGAAGCCAGTACAATATTGTAAAGTGAATATCTTTCAATAAAACTTTTTTTAAAAAGAAAGCCACAGAAAACAAATGTTGGCGAGAATGTGGAGAAAAGGATATCTTTGTACACTGTAGAAGTGTAAATTGGTGTAGCCACTATGGATAACAGTATGGAGGCTTCTCAAGAAACTAAAAATAGGACTACCATATGACTCAACAATTCCACTCCTTGGCATATACCCCCCCAAAACCAAAAACACATATTCAAAAAGATACTTGCACTCCAATCTTCATAGTGGCTTTACTTGCAAGTGCTAAGATATGGAAGCCATCTACTCAGCCATAAAAAAAAAAAAAAAAAAAAAGGAAATTTTGCTATTCGTAGCAACATGGATGGGCTTGGAAGGTATCATACTAAACGAAATGTCAGAGAAAGATAAATACTGTATGATATCACTTGTATGTGAAATCTAAAAAGTACAACAAATTGGTGAATATAACAAGTTTTCTTTTAAAAGAGTCAGACTCACAGATATAAAGGACAAACTAGTGATGACTAGTGGGGAGAGGGAAGGAGGGGTCAATATAGGAGTAGAGGATTAAGAGATAAAAACTATTAGGTGTAAAATAAGCTATAAGTATATATTATACAACAAGAGGCATATAGTTAGTATTTTATAATAACTACAAATGGAATATAAACTTTAAAATTGTGAATCACTATATTGTATACCTGTAACATATAAATTATACAGCAACTATACTTCAACAATAAAATTTTAATAAACAAGTGCTTTGAAAAATTAAATGCTATACTAACCCAGAGTTTGTATCATATGTATATTTCTCAATCTGTCATTTTTAAGCTTCTGTGATCTAGCCTTTCTCCAGTCAAAAAATGACATTCTTGTCAAGTCAGGCTCCTTATTGTCAGCCCAACCATTGAGCCTATTATATTAATAGCATGCTCATTTCTACCACTTTGCCTTCTGAAATTCCTGGTACAGTGCCTTCTAGTCATTGTCCCTCACTGCAAACCCTATCAGTTAAACATGGGATTATTTTTTTGTTTCTTTTCAGCCTCAGGCTTACATCCAATTGCTTTCTTTGGCTTCAGTAACATCCACTTTCACTGAAGCTTTGAATTAGTAAAATTAGAACTCTCGAAGACTGTTTCTTCTTTTTTGTGTTTAATGCCAATAAATGCATGGTAGTAGTAAGCTATGGCACTGTTACTCAAATAAAGACTTTTAATACACATGGCTTATGTATAAACAAAGAATAGTATACCTTTCAAGTGGTTTCTTTACAATCTCCATTCTTGTCTTCCATTAATGGCTCCACCAAGGGTGTAGTATTTTCCCTCAATGCTTAACACATAGTGGTGCTCAGTGTTTGTTTTGCATTAAATTTGTTCCTTGAGAGGAGCATCATAGGCTCATAAAAATGATACCTACAAAATTCTACTCTCTGATGTTTGAAAAAGTAAATAGTATTACTTTCTCAGTCTGAGAGAAAGCCTCACTTCAATTGATTTCAACCAGTATTGAATGTCTATGGAAAAACAGTGAATGATTATAAAGACCAATAAAGCAGAACCCCTGCCTTCATAATACTTATGAAATATCTCACCAATATCTATACTTAAATTCATCAAATATATTTGGAAATCTGAAACAATTTGCTTCAATCATCTTATTTCATATATGTAAACACTAACATTCAGAGAGGATGCTTGCTTGCTTTGTCCAAGATAATAAACTTTATTATTAATAGCAACAAAACCATCTATAGAACCCTTGTCCCCTATATCCAAGCTAGTGTTTTTCTCCAGTGCTATTACCTATTACTAGGTGCAGACATAAGAAAGGCAAATATATATCTTTGAATAATTTTCCTGGATATTTTTAGGCTTAGGTAAAGACCTATCTTCAGGTTAAGTCTCAAGATATCATTTGTTAACTTAATTTGGATATTGTCAGCGCACTGGTGAATGAATCTAGATCTTGGGGCTAGTGCCGACCTGCTGGTGGGCAGAGCAGGGTCCTGGAGTCTAGTTGCAGGGCCCAGGTGTCTTGCTAATGGATGGGGCCCAGATCCAGTTCACTCCACGGCAGGATCTGGTCTGCTAGTGGGTGGGCTGGATCCACAGACTGTGGGACTGCAGCTTCCTTGTGGCTTGTGTCTGTCCATTGGTGGGTGGAGCTGGGGCCAAAGCTAGAGCAAACACACTGATGGCTAGGGCTGAGGAATCAAGAATTCTGGGGCTAGTGCTTGCCCACTGGAGGTAGAGTTAGGTCCCAGAGACTCATGCTAGAGGGCCCTGAAGGGTTTATAGAGGTTAAAAGTTGAGGGTTGTCTGTGTAAAGTTAAAAGTTGTCTGTGTAAACTGCGTGAATGTGTGTGAACTCACCTGCAATATTCTCTTTCCAAACTATGAAAAACGTATCTCAACAAGAGGAATATGCCTTCTCTGTTTAATAACTTTAAAAAAAAAGTCATTTAAAAAAAAATGCTTAAATATTAAAATGAAGAGAAAGAAGACGGTGGAGGAATAAGATGGGGAGATCACCTACCTCCCCACAAACACATCAAAGATATACAAGATATGGAACAACTCCTACAAAGCAACCTCTAGGTGACAGCAGAAGACCCCAGGTCTCCAGGGAGAAAGGTGAAGCTCCCTGAAATAAAGTAGGAGAGAGGATGAAGACATAAAAAGGGAAAAGACTGAGAACTTTCGGATGGGAGCTTGTGCCCCTAGGGAGGGATGCAGTCCTGAAACAAAAGGAGTTCCAGTGCGGTGCGCAGGGAAGCTCTCTCGCAGTCAGGCCCAAGGGGGAGCTGTGGCGTCTTGGAAAACTGGGCAAAGCAGGGACTGAGAGGGCAGAAAACAGAGAAAGCTGCACTCCTCAGCTGAGAACAGCTCGTGGACTCTGGCCCCCACCAGGCGGTGGGCTCAGGGAAACGAGAAGCCCATAGAAAGCCTGTGGCGCAGAGGGAGAGCCTGGGCAGCCAAGAGTGGGGAGGCACACGAACCTCTGCAGAGCACAGAATGCTCACGGTGTGTGGGGAGCAGAAAGCAGAACACAGAAGCCCCGTGGCAGGCTCGTGAGATGAATCACGTGTACACAAGGCCCATGATGCAGAGGGAGGGCCCAGGGAGCCGAGACAAATGCACACAAGCCCTGCAACACAGAGGGCAAGCTCAGGGGGCTGAGAGAAGCCCACACAAGTCTCCGCAACAGAAAGGGCATAGTCAGAGAGCCGAGAAAAGATCCACAAAAGCCCCTATCTAGCAACTTTCAGCCAGAAGTGCAGGATGGACCAGGGAACAGAAGCAAGGGCAATGATGTCAGGGACAAGTAGTGGGCTGGTGGCAGTGAAGATATGCTGAGAGCGCCACTTTGAAGTGGCTGTGGAAATAGATTTGTCTAACACTGCCAAAGCCAGAATGACTGCCCAAAGACACACTGACCCCATAGACACCCCAAAACCTACTACTGGACACTGCACTTCTCTTCAGAGAGATGCGATCCAGCTCCATCAACCACAACACAGTCACAAGCTCTCCCAACTAGGAAAACATCAAAGGACATTAACCCAACCACATCAATGGGGGCAGATGCCACAATAAAAAAGAACTATGACCTTGAGAATTTCTTTTTCTTTTTTCTTATAAATCACACTGTTTATTCCCCTTACATATTTCTAACTTAATATTAGCCATTTGCAGTGCTGTGGTGTTTTTCTCTTTTTCTTGTTCAAAAATTAATTGTAAGGTATTCTTTATTTTTTTTTGTTTCTTTTTCACACTTTTTTTTGGGGGGTGATTTTTCTGATTTTGCCTTTGATATATTCAACTGATTTTCTTATACTTCCTTATTGACTGTAGCTATTTCTGAATATATATAAATCTTTTTCACATATGTCTATTTGTCTTTGCTTTTCTATTTTTTCCTTTCTCTCTCTTTTTTTTTGCCCTCTATTCCACTCTCTCCTTTTCTCTTTCCCCTCCCTTCTCTTCTTTTTTTCTCTCTCTTTTCCCTTCACTCTTTCTTTTTTCACCAAGTAAGTTAAACTGCTGAGCTTTCCTTGCTATATTCCCCAGTCAGCAATCTGCTCAGGTTCAGTTTTCTAGTTTGAGTATTAGCTAGCTCTGTTTTTAATTGTTCAGTATCACTTTTCTTTTCCCTTGTACACCAAGTCAATCTCCTGTACTCTTTTCTTTAGAATACTTTGGTTATAACTGTGTTTGTGGAAGTGTGTATATGTCCCATTATTTCTGTAATTACTGGCTTTATCTGCTTGATCCCCTCCCACTAGATCATAGGCACAAGTCAGACGCCTAACAAGAAGTCAACACAAACCACTCAACCAAAATTTCCCTTAAAAGGGCAAAAACCAAAAGGAAGAAGGAATACTACCCTAAAACCTGGAAAAAGGAGACCTCAAGTAGACAAAGAAAAAAC
Organism: Cervus canadensis; assembly: GCF_019320065.1. Lineage (NCBI taxonomy): Eukaryota > Metazoa > Chordata > Mammalia > Artiodactyla > Cervidae > Cervus > Cervus canadensis. Next base: position 74,371,930 of record NC_057419.1, read on the forward strand.
AAAGAAAAGAAAAGACAGAGAAATAGAGCACAAGTGAAAGAACAAGGTAGAAACTCATAGGGCCAAATAAATTAAGAGGCAATAAGCAATCTACCTGATAGAGAATTCAGAATAATGTTAGTAAAATGATATGAAGACTTGAAAATAGAATGGAAAAAGACAATTAATACAATTAATTAATTATCTTAATTAATTAAGACAATAAATACAATCACCAAAGGCATAGAACAAATAAAGGATGAGCAGAGATGAATAGCAAAATTACTAAAAGTAAAAATACTCTAGCAGGAACCAATAGCAGAATAACAGAAGTAGAGGGATGGATAAGTTAGCTAGAAGATAGAATGGTGGGCATACTGCTGAAGAGCAGAATAAAGGGAAAAGAATGAAAATAATTGAGGATAAATAACCTCAAAGACTTTTTGTGACGATATTAAACACACCAGCATTCAAGTTATAGGGGTTCTAGAGGAAAAAGAGAAAAAGAAAGGCACTGAGAAAATTTTTGAAGAAATTATAGTTGAAAACTTCCCCAACATGGAAAAGGAAATAGTTAAGTCCAAGAAGTGCAGAGAGTCCCTTACAGGATAAACCCAAGGAGAAAAAAATCGAGGCACATATTCATCAAGCTAAAAGAGATAAAGCACAAAGAAAGAATATTAAAAGCAGCAAGGGAAAAGCAGCAAGTAACATACAATGGGAAATCCATACAATTAACAGTGGATCTTTCGGCAGAAACTCTGCAGGCCAGAAGGGAATGGCAGGATATATTTATTTTTTAAATTATTTTAATTTTTCTCTATTTATTTTTATTACTTGGAGGCTAATTACTTTACAATATTGTAGTGGTTTTTGCCATACATTGACATGAATCAGCCATGGATTTACATGTATTCCCCATCCCGATCCCCCCTCCCACCTCCCTCCGCACCCCATCCCTCTGGGTCTTCCCAGTGTACCAGCCCCGAGCACTTGTCTCATGCATCCAACCTGGGCTGGTGATCTGTTTCACCTTTGATAATATACATGTTTTGATGCTGTTCTCTCTAAATATCCCACCCTTGCCTTCTCTCACAGAGTCCAAAAGTCTGTTCTGTATATCTGTGTCTCTTTTTCCATTTTGCATATAGGGTTATCGTTACCATCTTTCTAAATTCCATATATATGCATTAGTATACTGTATTGGTCTTTAACTTTCTGGCTTACTTCACTCTGTATAAATGGGCTCCAGTTTCATCCATCTCATTAGAACTGATTCAAATGAATTCTTTTTAATGACTGACTAATATTCCATGGTGTATATGTACCACAGTGTCCTTATCCATTCGTCTGCTGATGGACATCTAGGTTGCTTCCATGTCCTGGCTATTATAAACAGTGCTGCGATGAACATTGGGGTGTACATGTCTCTTTCTTTTTTTTTTTTTTTTTTTTGTTACTCTTGTCTTTTTTTTTTTTTTTAATTTTTTTATTAGTTGGAGGCTAATTACTTCACAACATTTCAGTGGGTTTTGTCATACATTGATATGAATCAGCCATAGATTTACACTTATTCCCCATCCTGATCCATGTCTCTTTCAGATCTGGTTTCCTCAGTGTGTATGCCCAGGAGTGGGATTGCTGGGTCATATGGCAGTTCTACTTCCAGTTTTTAAAGAAATCTCCACACTGTTCTCCATAGCGGCTGTGCTAGTTTGCATTCCCACCAACAGTGTAAGAGGGTTCCCTTTTCTCTACACCCTCTCCAGCATTTATTGCTTGTAGGCTTTTGGATAGCAGCCATCCTGACTAGCATGTAATGGTACCTCATTGTGGTTTTGATTTGCATTTCTCTGATAATGAGTGATGTTAGCATCTTTTCATGTGTTTGTTAGCCATCTGTATGTCTTCTTTGGAGAAATGTCTGTTTAATTCTTTAGCTCATTTTTTGATTGGGTCATTTATTTTTTTGGACTTGAGCTTCAAGTGTTGCTTGTATATTTTTGAGATGAATCCTTTGTCTGTTGCTTCGTTTGCTATTATTTTCTCCCAATCTGAGGGCTGTCTTTTCACCTTGCTTATAGTTTCCTTTGTTGTGCAAAAGCTTTTAAGTTTAATTAGGTCCCATTTGTTTATTTTTGCTTTTATTTCCAATATTCTGGGAGCTGGGTCATAGAGTATCCTGCTGTGACTTATGTCAGAGAGTGTTTTGCCTATGTTCTCCTCTAGGAGTTTTATAGTTTATGGTCTTACATTTAGATCTTTAATCCATTTTGAGGAGTTTATTTTTGTGTGCGGTGTTAGAAAGTGTTCTAGTTTCATTCTTTTACAAGTGGTTGACCAGTTTGGCAGGATATATTTAAAGTACTGAAAGAAAAAAAATTCTACAGCCATGATTACTATACTCAGCAAATATCTCATTCAAAATTGATGGAGAACCAAAAGCTTCTGAGAGAAGCAAAAGTTGAGAGAATTTAGCACCACCAAACCAGCCTTACAACAAATAATGAATGGACTTACATAGCCAGTAAACACCAGAGAAAGGAAAGACCTACAATAACAAACCCAAAACAATCAAGAAAAGGCCAACAGAAACATATATATCAATAATTACCTTAAATGTAAACAGATTAAATGCATCAACCAAAAGACACAGACTGACTGAATGGATACAAAAATAAAACCCGTATATATGTTGCCTTCAAGAGACCCACTTCAGACCTAGAGACACATACAGACTGAAAGTAAAAGAATGAAAAAAAAAATTCCCTGAGAATGACAACCTAAAGAGAGCTGGAGTGGTAATCCTTATTTCAGACAAAACAGACTTTAAAATAAAGACTATTATAAGAGACAAAAAAGGACACTACATAATTATCAAGGGATCAATCCAAGAAAAGATATAACAGTTGTAAATATTTGTGCACCCAACATAGGAGAACCTCAATTCATAAGGCAAACTAACAAGACTAAGAGGGGGGAATTGTCAGTAGCACAATAGTAGTATTATTGGACTTCCTTTGTGGCTCAGCTGGTAAAGAATCTGCCTGCAGTGCAGGAGACCTGGGCTTAATCCCTGGGTTGGAAAGATCCCCTGGAGAAGGGAAAGGCTACCCACTCCAGTATTCTGGCCTAGAAAATTCCATGGACTGTATGGTCCATGGGGTCACAAAGAGTAGGACACAACTGAGCCATTTTCATTTTCACTTTCTTTGGGCTTCCCTGGTGACTCAGAGGATAAAGCATCTGTCTGCAATGTGGAGACCTGGGTTTGATCCCTGGGTCAGGAAGATCCCCTGGAGAAGGAAATGACAGCCCACTCCAGTACTCTTGCCTAGAAAATTCCATGTACAGAGGAGCCTGGTAAACTACTGTTAATGGGACTGAAAAGAGTCATACACGAATGAGAAAGTTCACTTCTTCTTCTCAATAATAGTAGGGAACTTTAACACCCCACTTACAGCAATGGACAGGTGATCAAAACAGAGAATCAATAAGGAAACACAAACCTTAAATGAAACATTAGATCAAATGGACCTTGTTGATATCTTCAGGACTTTCCACTGAAATGCAGAAGAAGACACTTTCTTCTCAAGTACATATGGGACATTTTCCAACATAGACCACATCTTGGGCCACAAATCTTACACCTTAGTAAATTTAAGAAAATTGAAATCATGTCAAGTATCTTCTCTGACCAAAATGCTATGAGACTAGATATCAACCACAGGGTAAAAACTGCAAAAACACAAAGTCATGGAGATTAAACAATATATTACTAAATAACGAAGAGGTTACAAATAAGGAGGGAAATCAAAAGATTCCTAGAAACAAATGACAACAAAAACATGATGACCCAAAACCTATGGGATTCAGCCAATGCAGTTCTAAGAGGGAAATTTATAACAATACAATCTTACTTCAAGAAACAAGAAAAACAGCAATAGACAACCTAACTCTGCATCTAAAGCAGCTAGGAAAAGAAGAAAAAAAAATATTCCCAAGTCAGCAAAAGGAAATAAATCATAATGTTTAGAGTAGAAATAAGTGAAAAAGAGATGAAGGAAACTATAGCAAAGACTAATAAAACTGAAAGCTGGTTCTTGAAGAAGATAAACAAAACTGACAAACCACTATCCAGACTCATAAAATAAGGGGGGGGGAGAATCATATCAATGAAATTAGAAATGAAAACGGAGAGGTTACAACAGACAACACAGAAATACAAAGGATCATAAGAGAATATTATGAGCAACTATATGCTAGTAAAATGGACAACATAGAAGAAATGGACACATATTAATCAAGCTAACAGAGATTAAACACAAAGAATATTAAAAGTGGCAAGGGAAAAACAACAAGTAACATATAAGGAAAAATCCACATAATTAACAGTGGATCATTCAGGAGACACTCTGCAGGCAAGAGGGGAGTGGCAGGATATATTCAAAGTACTGAAAGAAAAAAATCTACAACCAAGATTAATTACTTAGCAAAGATCTCGTACAAGATTGATGGAGAAATCAAAAGCTTTCCAGACAAGCAAACTTAAGAGAATTTAGCACCACCAAACCAGCCTTACAACAAATACTAAGAGGACTTACATAGCCAGTAAACACAAGAGAAAGGAAAGACCTACAAAAACAAACCCCAAATAATTAAGAAAATGCCAATAGGAACATATATATCAATAATTACTTTAAATGTACATGGATTAAATGCACCAACCAAAAGATACAGACTGGCTGAATGTATACAGTAAAAAAACCCATATATATATACTGCCTGCAAGAGATCCACTTCAGACCTAGATACACATACCGACTGAAAGTAAAAGGATGGGAGAAGATTTTCCATGTGAATGGAAACCAAAAGAAAGCTGGAGTGGCATTCCTTATTTCAGAGAAAGAAAACTTCAAAATAAAGACTATTATAAGAGGCAAAGAAGGGCACTACATAATGATCAAGGGATCAATCCAAGAAAAGATATATCAATTGTGAATATGCATCCAACATATGAGCACCTCAGTATATAAGGCAAACACTAACAGGCATAAGAGGGAAAATCAACAGTAAGACAATGATAGTAGGGGATTTTAACACCCCACTTACACCAATGGACAGATCATCAAAACGGAGAATCAATAAGGAAACAGAAACTTTAAATGAAACATTAGACCAAATGGACCTAATTGATATTTTCGGGACTTTCCATCCAAATGCACAAAAACACACTTTCTTCTCAAGTGCACATGGAACATTCTCCAGGATAGGCCACATCTTGGGCCACAAATCAAGCCTCAGTAAATTTAATAAAGTTGAAACCATATCAAGTATTTTCTCTGATCACACCTGTATGAGACTAGATATCAACTACAGGGTAAAAACTGCAAAAAACATGAAGTCATGGAGATTAGACAGCACATTACTAAATAATGAAGAGGTTACTGAATAAATAAGAATGGAAATCAAAAGATTTCTAGAAACAAATGACAATGAAAACATAACAACTGAAAACCTATGGGATTCAGCAAAAGCAGTTTTAAGAGGGAAATTTACAGCAAAAGGAAATCAACCCTGTACATTTATTGGAAGGACTGATGCTGAAGCTGAAGCTCCAATACTTTGGCTACCTGATGCGAAGAGCCAACTTATTGGAAAAGACCCTGATGCTGGCAAAGATTGAGGGCAACAGAGGATGAGATGGTTGGATGGCATCACTCACTCAATGGACATAAGTTTGAGCAGGCTCTGGGAGTTGGTGAAGAACAGGGAAGCCTGGCATGCTGCAGTCCATGGGGTCGTAAAGAATCAGACACCACTTAGCAAGTGAACACCAACAACTATGTAAAGTCAGTCCTCTTTAGTTTGCCATCTGTTGAGATTGACTATGCTAATGGACAACAGCAAGATCTCTGTAGCAACAGATCAGGAAGCCAAACTACAACCACTGTAGCGTTTGGCTCAGAATGGTCAAGACTTGGTCAATATCTTTCAGCTTCCCCAATTTTTTCTCTTCTTTCCCACTTAAGACAAAACAGAGAAATCAAATATGATCCTTGAACCAATCACATATGTCTCACTTCTAGCTAGCTTGCCTTCAGCTTCCCTATGCCCACAGCCTACAATTAGGACATTCCTGAAGCCTTTTCATTTTTTTACTATAAAACTTTCTCACTCTTCTGTCTGTCTTTAATTCTTTTCCAACTTTAAGTGTTGTTGTTTGACTCCCTTGCTATAGTAAACTCAAAATGAATGGTCCTTGCTTGTCTTTTGGGTGATCCTTGCTTTTTTTCATAGTTGTATTATATAGATGTTTTAGAGGCGGAATTTTTAACTGGTTATGTACCTGAAAATCAACTAATAAGTTTTAAAAAGTGCAGATGGCCAACCAGTACTTAAGTCCAACAGAATTAGCATTTATATGGGAGGGCCTGACAATGAATATTTTTATCAAGCATTCCAGAAGAGCAGCCAAAATGGCAGGATAGGAAAACCTGGTGTTTATTTCTCCCCACGAGTACATCAACAGTTCATCTACAAGTAAAACTATTTGCACAGAGCACCTGCTGAACAATGGCAGAGGATCTTGGACACCTAGAATGACAAGAAACGATCCCTGCATAATGGGGTAGGATGAAGGAGAGAAAGGGGGAAAAAAAAAAAGAAGAAACAGGGTGGGACCCATGCCCTTGGGTGTGAGATGAAGGAGAGTAGAAGTTACTGCACCCAGGGAGGCCCCCTCACTGGCAGTGAAATATGCTGAAATATAAGGGATGCTTTGGGGGCCATCAGAAGATTAGCACCAGTTCTGTGGCAGGTAAGACAGAGTGAGATGTGCATGCACTGTCTGTAACACAGCCCTGAAAACCCCAGCTTGAGATGGGTATCAGTCAATGTGTTCAGAGGCTGGGGCTGGGTACTAAAGAGTAAGGTTAGGAGAGCAGACTCTTGGAGAGAACTGCTTCTGTCTGTGTGGAGATGACCTGAGGGGACAGGAGTGAGGAGCTCCACAGCCAGGAATGCTCCTGGAGGAAGCACAATCTTCCTTGGAAGCAAGATGCCATTGTTGAGTGGTGAGCAAGGTGTGGGGATGCCATTGCGACCTCTCTTCTCACATGCCAGCCCTTGCCACTGCAGGCACTAGGAAGGACTTCCAAAGGGCTAGTGTGCATGGCTGCATTATTCCTCTCCTACATGAGCGAGTGTGCATGCTCCAATCAATCACTATTTCTGACCCCTTCCATCTAAGCAAGCAAGCATGTCGCACTGAGTTGCTGCCTTTGCCACTTCTTGCCTGGGAAGGCCTGAGGGTGACCCACATGCAGAGGTGGAGCTGAAACTAAAACTGAGCCTCTGGGATAGTGAAACTAAAGGAGAGGAACTGAAATTTTTGTGCAGATGCACAAGTCATGGACTAACCCTACATTATTAGCCTGGTAAGTCCAACACTTGCAGAATGACTCAATGGACAATGAGGGCTCCCAACATGAAACCATTATAGCTTTAGCAGCTGTAGAATTTGTGGGCATATATACATGAGAGTCCCCTTCATGGATGACAACCTTGTCATGGGAAAGGCACTTGCATAACTCATTGAAGCTGTGAGCCATGCTATGCAGGGCCATCTAAGATGGATGCATCAGTGAAGAGTTCTGACAAAACATGGTCTACTGGAGAAGGCAATGGCAAAACACTCAAGTATTCTTGCCACAAGAACTCCATGAACATTATGAAAAGGCAAAAAAATATGACACCAGAAGATGAGCTCCCCCAGGTTGGAAAGTATTCAATACACTACTTGGAAAAGCAGAGGGCAATAAGCTCCACAAAGAATGAAGCAGCTGGGTGAAAGCAGAAATAATGCTCGGTTTTGGGTGTGTCTGGTGGTGAAATAAAGTCCAATGCTGTAAAGAAAAATATTGCATAGGAACGTGGAATGTTAGGTCCATGAGCGAAGGTAATTCAAACATGGTCAAGCAGGATTGAACATCAGCATCTTAGGAATCAGTGAACTAAAATAGATGGGAATGGAATAATTTAATTAGAACCATTATATCTACTACTGTGGTCAAGAATCCCTTAGAAGAAATAGAGTATCCCTCATTGTCAGCAAAAGAGTCTGAAATAAAGTACTTGGGTGCTGTCAGGAAGCATTTAACAAGAGGCTTCCTGTGTGCTGTTTTGGATGTCAGAAACCCTCTGGCACTTATTGATTTCTGAATATTCAGGAATTAAGAGGAGAGGCACGCCTTTCCCGGGGCTGAGGAATCCAGGCATTTCTCATTACAGTGATAAGTACCCTCTTCCTTTTTATGAGCCAAATGGTAAAAGGTGATTGTTTGCAACTCTCTCTCTTTGATAGGGATCATCTTATGTTTTGTAAGTCTTGAATTTTAATCTTTATCTTTGCTGAGAATAACCACCTTGTAAGACAGTATATATGCCCACACCATGTTGATTAAAACAACTTTGCTCCATCAGAGCTTTGGTCCCCGTGTCTTTCTGTCTGTCTGTCTGTCTTTCCTTCTTTCTTTCTTCCTTCCTTCCTTCCTTTCTTTCTTTCTTTCCTTCCTTCCTTCCTTCCTTCCTTCTTTCTTTCTTTCTTTCTTTCTTTCTTTCTTTCTTTCTTTCTTTCTTTCTTTCTTCCTTCTCTCTCTCTCTCTCTCTCTCTCTCTCTCTCTCTCTCTCTCTCTCTCACTTTCTGGCTAATTCCTTGGAGCACGGAGGCCCGCTGAGCTCACTTTCTTGCCCGGGCTTCTAAGACCCTCTTGAGAAGGCACACTGCACCTTCAACCACTCAAGAGGGTGCCTGGTGCCTACATGTAGCAGCGTGAACCCTAAGAACAGGACTCTATTGGCTTTCTGCGTAAACCAGGGGATAGCAGCCTGTTTCTCTCTCTTACTCTCTGGGCCACCAGGTTCCGGTCCATTAAAGGACCAACAAGCGCTATCAGCCTCTTTCTCTCTCTTACTTTCTTATCGTCAACTCCGGACCACCAGGTTCCGATCCATTAAAGGACAAACAGGTGCAATCTCAAAAATGACCTTGGTTTGCTTCCAAAGCAAACCAGCCAACATCTAAGTCTAAGTCTATGCCCCAACCACCATTGCTGAAGAAGCTGAAGTTGACTGGTTCTGTGAAGACTTCTGTGAAGGTTTTCTTCTAGAACTAATACCAAAAGGGTATTGGTCTTCTGTGAAGACTTCTGTGAAACCTTCTGTGAAGGTTTTCTTCTAGAACTAATACCAAAAGGGAAATGCCTTTTCATCATCAGGGGTTGGAATGAAAAAGTAGGAAGTCAAGTGATTCCCATAATAATAGGAAAATTTAGCCTTAGAGTACAAAATGAAGCAGTGAAAAGGCTAACAAGAGTTTTGCCAAGAGAACATGCTGATCATAGCAAACACTCTTTTCCAATGACGCAAGAGATGACACTACACATGGACATCACCAAATTGTAAGTACTAAAATAAGATTGATTATGCTCTTTGCAGCCAAAGTTGGAGAAGCTCTATACAGTCAAGAAAACCTGTGGACAGAGGTTCATAACACTGTACAGGAGGCAGTGACCAAAACCATCCCAAAGAAAAAGAAATGCAAGAGGGCAAAATGGTTGTCTGAGGAGACTTTACAAATAGCTGAGGAAAGAATAAAAGTGAAAAGCAAGGAGGAAATGGAGACATGCCTAACTGAATGTGGAGTTCCAGAGAATAGCAAGGAGAGGAAAAAAGGATTTCTTAAATGAACAGTACAAAGAAGGAGAGGAAAAGAATAGAATGAGAAAGAGTAGAGCTCTATTCAATAAAACTGGAGAGATCAAGGAAATATTTCACTCAAGGATGGACATGATAAAGGAGAGAAATGGCGAGAACCTAAGAGAAGCAGAAGAGATTAAGAAGAGGTGGCAAGAATACACAGAAGAGCTATACAAAAAGGTCTTAATGATCTGGATAATCACAATGGTGTGGTTACTGACCTAGAGCCAGACATCCAGGAGTATGAAGTCAAATGGACCTTAAGAAGCATTACTACAAACAAAGCTAGTGGTGGTGATGGAATTCCAGCTGAGCTATTTCAAATCCGAAAAGATGATGCCTTTTCAATGATGCAGTTAAAGTGCTGTATTCAATATGTCAGCCAATTAGGAAAACTCAACACTGGCCATAAGACTGGAAAAGATTAGTTTTCGTTCCAATCCCAAAGAAGGACAATGCCAAAGAATGTTCAGACTACTGTACAATTGTGTTCATTTTGCATGCTAGTATGGTTATGCTCAAAATCCTTCAAGCTAGGCTTCAGCAATATATTAACCATGGATTTCCAGATGTACAAGCTGGGTTTAGGAAAGGCAGAGCAACCAGAGATCAAATTGCCAGCAATCGATGGATTATAGAGAAAGCAAGGGAATTCCAAAAATCTACTTCTTCCTCATTGACTATATAGAAGCCTCTGTGCGGATGAAAACAAATTGTGGAAAATTCTTAAAGAGATGGAAAAAATCTTCACTCTAATGGTAAAAAGTGAAGAGGAGCTAAACTGCTTCTTGATAAAGGTGAAAGAAGAGAGTGAAAAAGTTGGCTTAAAACTCAACATTCAAAAAACTAAGATTGTGGAATCCAGTTCAATCACTTCATTGCACATGGAAGAAGAAAATGCAAGCAGTGATAGGTTTTATTTTCTTGGGCTCAAAATCACTGCTGACAGTGGCTGTAGTCATGAAATTAAAAAACGCCTGCTCCTTGGAAAGAAAGCTATGACAACCCTAGACAGCATATTAAAAAGAAAAGACATTTTGTCAACAAAGGTTCATATAGTCAAAGCTATGGTTTTTCTAGTAGTCATGTACAGATGTGAGAGTTGGACCATAAAGAAGGCTGAGCACCAAAGACTGATGCTTTTGAATTGTGGTGCTGGAGAAGACTCTTGAGAGTCCCTTGGACTGCCAGGAGATCAAGCTAGTCAATCCTAAAGGAAATCAACCTTGAATATTCATTGCAAGGACTGATGCTGAAGCTGAATCTCCAATACTTTGGCCACTTGAAGAGATAAGCTGACTCACTGGAAAAGACCCTGATGCTGGGAAAGATTCAGGGCAAAAGGAGAAGAAGGTGGCAGAGGATGAGATGGTTAGATAGCATTAATTACTTTAATGGACATTAATTTAAGCAAACTTTGGGAGATAGTGAAGGACAGGGAAGCCTGACATGCTGCTGTCCATAGGGTTGCAAAGGGTCAGAAATAACTTAGAGACTGAGCATCAACAACACATGTGAGCTGGACCAGGTCAGAGTCTGAGTTAATCCCACAGTGCCCACAGTGGGCCCAGAAACCTGTCTAGAGGTCTTGGAGGACCTCCTGGAATGGTGGGGGTTGACTATGGTTAACTGTGGGGGGCAGACAATGATAGTAAAGTCCTCAGGGAATTATTTTATATTTATTTTATTCTTTTAATTTCTTAAATTTTTAAAATTATATTTTTACTTGTCTATTTTCATTTACTTTTTTATTTACTGTTTTTGCTGTCTTTCATTTTACTTTTTTTATTTTTTGTTATGCGGTCATTTTTGCAAGCTAATTTTTTTGTTGTTGTTTTGATTTTTGTTAGTTTTGTTTTTATTGTTTGTTTTGGTTTGTGGCTATTTCTCTTTGGTTGTTTTCAACTTTTTTATTTTCTTTGTGTTTTTCTTTGGTTTTTGTTTTTATTGTTTACCTTGGTTTGTTTTTGTTTTCCTTTCCTTTTTTCTGACCATGCTGTGTAGATTGTGGTGTTTTGGTTAACCAGCTGGCAGTCAGCCCAGAGCTTTCATGGTGGGAGTGCCAATCCTGTCCACTGGACCACCAGAGAATTCTAGTCCCCAGGAAATATTAATTGGCAAGAACTCTGCCAGAGGTCCCCATTTGGGGACCAGGAACCAGGTCCACCTAACAGCCTGCAAGTTCCAGGGCTGGATGCCCTAGGCTAAACAACCAGAAGGACAGGAACACAGTCCCACGCATTAGCAAACAGGCTGCCTGAAGTTCAAAGCTCTGAAACTCCAAAAACACCCCTTGACATTGCTCTGTCCATCAGAGGGACAAAACTTGCTTCACCAACCAGAGCACAGGCACCGTTCTCTCCATCCAGAAAGTCTACGTAAGCCCCTGCACCAATTTCATCCACAAGGGGGCAGATATGAGAAGCAAAGGGAACAATGACCCTACAGCCTGCACATAGTGAAAGTGAAAGTGAAGCCACTCAGTCGTGTCCGACTCTTTGTGACCCCATGGACTGTAGCTTACCAGGCTTCTTCGTCCATGGGATTTTCCAGGCAAGAATACTGGAGTGGGTTGTCATTTCCTTCTGCACATAGGACACCACAAACACAGTAAGACAAAAAGGGATGATAGGAGTAAGTTGCAGATCAAGGACAAAGGAAAAACCTACAAGACCAACAAAATGAAGAAGAGAGAGGCAATCTACCTGAAAAAGAATTCAAAGTAATGGTAGTTAAGATGATCCTAGATATCAGAAGTAGAATGAAGGAACTGAGGGAGAAGATAAAATATATGTTACCAAGGACCTAGAAAAACTAAAACAGAAAACACTGATAAACAACACAATAACTGATGAAAAACACACTAGAAAGAATCAACATCAGAATAAATGAAGCAGAAACCTGAATAAGTGAGCTGGAAGAGAGAATTGTGGAAATAACTGCTGCAGAACAGATTAAAGAAAAAAAGAAAAGAAAGGAAATGAGGACAGTGTCAGAGACCTCCAAGACAACATTAAACATACCAACATTCACATTATTGGAGTCCTAGAAGAAGAAGAGAAAGAGAAAAGGTCTAAGAAAATATTTGAAGAGATTGTGGTTGAAAACTCCCCTAAAATGGGAAAGAAAATAGTCAACCAAGTCCAGGATGTGCAGAGTCCTATACAGGATAAATCCAAGGAGAAACACGCTAAGACACATACTAATCAAACTAACAAAATTAAATACAAAAATATTAAAAGCAGCAAGGGAAAAGCAACAAATAGCATACAAGGGAATTCCCATATGGTCACCAGCTGATTTTTCAGGAAGAACTCTGTAGACAAGAGAGGAATGGTATGATATATATTCAAAAACCTTCAACCAAAAATACTCTATCCAGCAAGAATAGAGCATGATTCAGCAGAGAAATCAAAAGCTTTACAGACAAGCAAAAGCTAAGAGAACTCAGCACCACCAAACCAGCTTTACAACAATTACTAAAGGAACTTCTCTAGACAAGAAACACAAAAGGAGAGAACGAAAGTAGAAGGGAAGAAGAAAGACCTATGAAAACAAACTCAAAGTAGTTAAGAAAATGGCAATAGGAACATGTGTGTGCATGCATGCTAAGTTGCTTCAGTTGTGTCCAACTCTTTGCAATGTTATGGACTATACCTACCAGGCTCCTCTGTCCATGGGACTCTCTGAGCAAGAATAATGGAGTGGGTTGTCATGCCCTCCTCCAGAGGATCTTCCTGACCCAGCGATTCAATCCACCTCTCTTACATCTCATGCATTGGATGTAATAAAAATATGTATTATTTATGTGAAAAGTTCTTTGCCAGTAGCACCACCTGGGAAGCCCTAATAGGAATATACATATCAACAATTACATTAAATGGAAATGGATTAAGTGCTCTGACCAAAAGACATAGACTGGCGGAATGAATATAGAAATAAGATCCATATATATGCTGCCAACAAGATACTCACTTCTGATCCACAGTCATGTACAGACTGAAAGTGAGGGAATGGAAAAATATATATTCCACACTAATGGAAATCAAAAGAAAGTTGGAGTAACAACACTCATATCAGACCAAATTTGACTTTTAAATAAAAACTTATAAGAGACAAGGAAGGACATTACACAAAGATCAGGGAATCAATCCAAGAAAAATATATAACAATTGTAATTACATATGCACTCAACCTTAGGAGCACCTCAATATATAAGGCAAATGCTAACAGCTATAAAGAGGGAAATCAACAGTAACACAATAATAGTGGGGAGGTCAATACCCCACTTACACTGAAAGACAGATCATCCAGACAGAAAATTAATAAGGAAACACAAGCCTTAAAGGACACATTAGAACAGATAGATCTAATTGATTTTTATAGAACACTCTGTCTGAAAGCAGCAGAATAAACTTTTCTCTAAAATGCACAGGGCACACAGAACATTCTCCAGGATAGATCACATCATAGATCATAAATCAATTATCAGTAAATTTAAGCAAATTGAAATAGTATGAAACATTTTTTCTAACCACAAAGCTATGAGTTTAGAAATCAGTCACAAGAAAAAAACAAGCTGAGGCAAGTGCTTGGGCCTGGTGCACTGGGAAGACTCACAGGGATTGGGTAGAGAGGGAGGTGGGAGGGGGGATCGGGATGGTGAATACATGTAAATCCATGGCTGATTCATGTCAATGTATGACAAAACCCACTACAATATTGTAAAGTAATTAGCCTCCAACTAATAAAAATAAATGAAAAAAAAAAGAAAAAAAACAAGCTGTAAAGTTAACAAACACATGGAGACTAAACAATATGTTACTGAATAAATCAAAGAGGAAATAAAAAAAATACCTAGAGACAAATGAAAATTGACAATTCAATACCGATGGAATGCAGCAAAAGTAGTTCTAAAAGGGAAGTTCATAGCAATACAATCTTACCTCAAGAAACAGGAAAAATCTCAAATAAACCACCTAAGCTTAAACCTGAGGCAACTAGATGCATAAGAAAAATAAGAGCCAAAGTTAGCAGAGGAAATGAAACCATAATGATCAGAGCAGAAATAAATGAAATAGAGACAAAGAAAACAATAGCAAAGATCAAAAAACTTAGAAGATTTTCTTTAGGAAGATAAACAAAATTGATAAATCTTTAGGCAGATTAATCAAGAAAACAAGGGAAGGGATTCGAATCAATAAATTAGAAATGAAAATGTTACAGTAGAAACCACGTAAATACAAAGGGACATAATAGATTCTACAAGCAACTATATGCCAATAAAATGGACAATATAGAAGAAATAAACTAATTCTTAAAAAGAGACAAACTTTCAAGATGGAACCACGAAGAAATAGAAATATGAAAAGACCAATCACAAGTAATGAAATTGAAACTGTAATTTCAAAACTTTCTACATGCAAAAGACCAGGACTGGATGGCTTTCCAGGTGAATTCTATCAAACATTTAAAGTAGAGTTAACACCTAGCCCTCTGAAACTGTTCCAGAAATTTTCAGAGGAAGGAATACTCCCAAGCTCATTTTACAAGGCCATTATCACCCTGACCCCCAAACCAGATAGTGATACCACACATAAAAAATATAGAAAAATATCACTGATGAACATAGATGCAAAAATGCTCAACAAAATACTCGCAAGCCAAATCCAATAACAGATTACTGTAAGTCCCCCACATAAGAAAACTCAAGTTATAAACTTTCAAATATGTGAACATGTATTCATATGTATGATCATGTAGTCTAATTTACATTCTGGTATATACTGTCATGTGTCTGTATCCTCTACAAGTGGTTTTGCTATGATGTACTTTACTGTACAGTACAGTATAGAGTATAACATCTTTATTTCAAGTTTCAGGATGTCCAAAGCAAGCATAAAAACAGTGGTGATATAGCTGGTACTACTGTACATTTCAAGATACTGTACTGTGAGTTTAAAAATGCTCTTTGTGTGTTTGTTTTTTGTGTATTATTTGTATGAAAAGTATTATAAAACTATTATAGTACATACTATATAGCTGATTGTTTTAGTTGGGCACCTAGGTTAACTTTGTAAGACTTATAAACAAATTGGACTTATGAATGCACTCTCAGAACAGAACTCATTCATATGTAGGAGATTTACTATAAAAGGAACATACATGCTGATCAAATGGGATTTATCCCATGGATTCAAGGATTCTTCAGTAAAGTCGAATGAATCAGTGTGATACACCACATTAACAAACTAAAGAATAAAAGCCATATGATTATATCAATATTGCAGAAAAAGCTTTTGGAAAAGATCAGCACCCATTTATGATAAAGGCTCTCCAGATAGTCAGTTTAGAGGAAATCTACCTTAATATAATAAAAACCACATATGGCAATCCTACAGCTATCATCATATTCAATGGTGAAAAGATGAAAGCATTTCCTCTAAGATCAGGAAGAAGACAAGTATATCGACTCTCATCACCTTTATTCAACATAGCTTTGGAGGTCCTAGGCACGGCAGTCAGAGAAGAAAAAGAAATAAGGGGAATCCAAATTGGAAAAGAAGAAATAAAATGTTCAATGTTTGCAGATGAAATAACACTATACACAGAAAATCCTGAAGATGCTACCAGAAAATAACTAGAGTTCATCAATAAATTTAGTAAATTTGCTGGATACAAATTTAATACACAGAAATATCTTGTATTCCTATACACTAATGATGATAGATCAGAAGGAGAAATTAAGAAAACAATCCCATTCACTATTGCATCAAAATAATGAAAAAGCTAGAAATAAACCCACCTAAGGAGTCAAAAAAGAAAAAACTGTACTCAGAAAATTATTAGAAATTGATGAAATAAATTTTTGAAAAATAATATAAACTAATGGCTAGATATACCATGTTATTGGATTGGAAGAATCAATATTGTGATAATAGCTGTATTGCCCAAGATAACCTACAGATTCAATGCAGTCTGTATCAAAATACCAGTATTTTTTTTTTCACTGAATTGAAACAAAGTATTTTACAATTTGTATGGAAACACAAAAGTCTCCAAATAGCCAAAGCAATTGTGAGAAAGAAAAGCAGAACTAGAATAAACAGGCTCCCTGTCTTCAGACTATACTACAAAGCAACAGTAATAAAAATGTATGGTAATGGTAATAGCACAAAAATAGAAGTATAAACCAATGGTACAGGATATAAAGTCCAGAGATAAGCCCAAACAACTATAGTCACTTAACCTATGACAAAGGAGGCAAGAATGTGCAATGGATAAAAGACAGTCAGTTCAATAAGTGATGCTGGAAACTGAACAGCTACACATTACAGAATGAAATTTGATCACACACTTATACCATACCCTAAAATAAGCTCAAAATGGATTAAAGACCTAAACATTAGCTTGGATACTATAAAATTCTTAGAGGAAAATGTAGGGAGAACACTCTCTGAAATAAATTGCAGCATGATCTTTTACAATCCATTTCCTAGAATAATGAAAATAAAAACAAAATATAAAAATGGGACCTAATTAAACAACTTTTTCACAGGAAAGGAAACTATAAACAAATAAAATGCAAATCCCAGAATAGGAGAAAATATTAACAAATGAAATAACCAACAAGGGATTAATCTCCAAAATACACAATCAGCTCATGCAGCTCAATATCAGAAAACAAAAAATCCAATCAAAAAAGTAGGTGGACGATCTAAATAGACATTCCTACAGAGAAAACATAGAGATGCTTAAAAATCGTATGAAAAGATGCTCAACATCACTAAGGATTAGAAAGATGCAAATCAAAACTACAATGAGGTATCATCTCACACCCATCAGAATGGCAATCATCAAAAAGTCTACAAACAATAGTTTCTGGAGAAGGCATGGAGAAAAGGGAATCCTCCTACACTGTTCTAGGGAATGAAAACTCATACACCCACTGTGGGGAACAGTATTGTGTCCTTAAAAAACTGAAAATAGAGTTAACATATGATCCAGTAATCCCACTCTTGGGCATATATCTAGAGAAAACCATCATTCAAAAAGATGCATCCAACCCAATGTTCATTGAAGCACTACTTACAATAGTCAAGCCATAGAAACAGCCTAAATGTCCATAAACAGAGGAATGGATAAAGAAGTTGTGATACATATTTACAATAGATTATTATTCAGCCATATAAACAAACAAAAATAATACCATTTTCTGCAACATGGATGGACCTAGAGATTGTAATACCAAGTGATGTAAGTCAGACAGATAAAGACAAGTATCATTTGACATTACTTATATGTTAAATCTAAAAGTAGAGTTGCAAATAAGCTTAACTACAAAACAAAATAGTTACAGATGTACAAAATAAACTTATATATACTGGGTAAACACAAATGAGCAGAAGACCTAAACAGACATTTCTCCAAAGAAGACATAACAGGTGCCCAAGTGACACATTATAGGATGCTCAACAACACTAATTACTAGAGGAATTCAAATCAAAACTACAATGAGATATCACCTCATACCAGTCAGAATGGCCATCATCAAAAAATCTATAAGCAATAGATGTTGGAGTGGGTATGGAGAAAAAGGAACACTCCACACTGTTGGTATGAATGTAAATTGATACAGCCACTATGGAAAACAGTATGGATGTTTCTTAAAAAGTAAAATTAGAGCTATCATATGATCTGGCAATCCCACTCCTGGGTGTATATCTAGTGCAAAACATGGCATGAAAAAATACATGCACCCAATGATCACTGCAGTGCTGTTTACAGTAACCAAGAAATGGAAGCAACCTAAATGTCTACCAAAAGAGGAATGGATAAAACATATGTGGTAGACATATACAATGTAATATTACTCTGTCATGAAAAACAATGAAATAATGTCATTTACAGTAAGGAGATTATCATACCAAGTGAAGTAAATCAGACAGAGAAAGATAAACATATGCTATAGTTCATATTTGGAGTCTAAATAAAAGATACAAATGAACTTATTTACAAAACAGAAACACAGTCACAGATGTAGAGAAGGAACTTATGGTTACCAAGGGGGAAATGATGAGGGAGAGATAGACTGGAAGTTTGGGAATGACGTGTACACACTGCTTTAATTAAAATAGATAACCAATTGAGGACCTACTGTAAAAAACATTTTTTAATTAACTAAAATTTTAAATTAATCACTGGAAGAATATACTCTTTTATATATTTGAAACCACTAAAGAAATAAATAAGTTTGGCCAATCCAAGAAAAAGGAAGTAAAGAATGAAAGCATTGTAACTAAGCATTACAAATAATAACAAACAAGTAATAAAACAAATTAAAATAACATAAATGAGCCCAAATATATCAGTAGTCATAATAAATTTAAATGAGCTTTATTCTTTTATTGAAAAGTGCAGTTCAGGGGGTGGTCATAAGATGGTGGAGGAATAGGACAGGGAGACCAATTTCCCCCCCACAAATTCATTGAAAGATCATTTGAACGCTGAGCAAATTCCACAAAACAACTTCTGAAGGCTGGCAGAGGACACCAGGCATTCAGAAAGGCAGCCCATTATCTTCAAAAGGAGGTAGGACAAAATGTAAAAGATAAAAAAGAGAGACAAAAGAGTTAGGGACAGAGACCCATCCTGTGGAGGGATTCATAAAAGAGGAGAAGTTTCCAAACACCAGGAAACCCTCTCACTGGCAGGTCTGTGGGGAGTTTTGGAATCTCAAAGGGCAACATAACTGGGAGGAAAAATAAATACATAAATAAATAATAAATAAATAAATAAATAAAACCCACAGATTATGTGCCTAATAGCAACTCCCAGTGGAGAAGTAGCCCACAGTCTCGCATCTGCCACCAGCAAGAGGGGGCTGAACAGGGAGGCACGGGCTGCATTGCTTAGGGTAGAGACTAGGTCTGAATGTCTTGAAGACAATCTGAGGGAGCTAACCTGAGATAGCAACACAAACTTTGGGATAGCCAGAGAGAGAGAAAGGAAAAAAAGAGAGAGAACTTTCCCACAAGAAAGCTCTAACCTAAGGCACTGCCGGGCCCTCACACAGAACAGAGGACTGAGCGAATACCAGAGGAAAGCTAGCCAGCTGCAGACCAGCCCATCCCCTGCTGGAGGCAGAGGCAGGCAGGCAACAGCCAGAGATGAAAAGGGGCAATCTCAGCCCCAGAGATGGCATCCTATACCAAACTGCGAGCAGGCTGCCAGTTGCTAACCAAGTCTTCCTGGGATCCTGGATGGTTGACATCTGCCGGGAGGGTGGCAGCCAGAGATCAGCTCCCCAAAGGAGACACATGACACACCTGAGACAACACGCCCGTTGCGCACCCAGGAAACCGAGCAGCTGGGACCAGGAACCGGGGAGGTGATAAGATGCACCGCCCCACCTGAGGAGAGTGTGCTCGCCAGGTACCTGGTCACCTGAGCTGCTTGGACCTGGGAAGGGCACAAAACACAGGCCTAACCGAATTTGTGCCTTTGTGGAGTACCGAGAACTGGAACCTGAGCAGCTTAGACCTGGGAAGTACACGCAACCCAGGGCCTACTCCCTGCAGAGCAACCTGAAAACTGATCAGTGTGGACTGGGAAAGCACATATGCCATGAGCAGGGGCAAAGCCAGTGGAGCCGAGACACTGCGAGCACTCCCCACACACGCCAGTGGTATTTGTTTGCAGTGTTCCTCCCTCCCCACAGCACGACTGAACAAGTGAGCCTAAATAAGTGACCACCACCGCCCCCTTGTGTCAGGGTGGAAAACAGACACTGAAGAGACTTGCAAACAGAAGAAGCCAAAATAAACAGAGCGAACTGCTTTCAAAGTGACAGGTACAACAGATTAAAACCCTGTAGCTATCACCGACTACATTGGAAGGGGCCTATAGACCTTGAGAAGTATAAGCTGGAACAAGGAAGTATCTGAAACTGAACTGACCCTACACTGCCCACAAGAGCTCCAGAGAAATTCATAGATATATTTTTACTATGATCATCCTTTAAAATTTTTAAATTTTTAAGTTCTTTATTACTTCTTTAATTTTCATTATTATAACCTACTATTACCTTGCAAAAAAAGACCCTATTTTTAAGGCAAATTTCATATATATATATATTATAATTTTTGTAATTTTTGTTTTGTTATTTTAATATTGTACTTGTCAGTGTCTAACCTCTACTCTAGATTTTTACTCTTTGCTTTTTGTTATTTGTTATCAATTTTGATCCTTTAAGAATCAACTCTTCAGTACCCATTTTTACCTAAGAGTGTGATTACCAGTTTGATTGCCCTCTCCCCCTTTTGATTCTCCTTTTTCTCCCCTAGGTCACCTCTATCTCCTCCCTCCCCCTTTTCTTCTCTACCTAACTCTGTGAAACTCTTTGGGTATTCTGGGCTGTGGAGGACACTTAGGGAACTGATTACTGGTTAGATATGTCTCTCATATTTTGACTCCCCTCTTCTCCTCCTGGTCACCTCTATCTCCTTTCTCCCTCTTCTCTTCTCTATGTAACTCCGTGAACTTCTCTGGGTGTTCCAGGCTGTGGAGAGCACATAGGGAATTGAATACTGGCTAGACTACTCCCTCCCCTTTTGATTCCCCCTCTTCTTCACCTGGTTACCTCTATCTCCCTCTTCCCTCTTCTCTTCTCCATGTAACTCAGTGAACCTTTCTGGGTGTCCCTCATTGTGGAGAATCATTTCTCCATTAACCTAGATGTTTTATCATTGGTGTTGTATGGCTGGAGAAGTCTTGAGGCTACTGTAAGAATAAGACTGAAAACCAGAAGCAGGATGCTTAAATTCAAAACCTGAGAATACCAGAGAACTCCTGACTCCAGGGAACATTAATTGATAAAAGCTCATCCAAAAGCCTGGTTAGGGAATCTTGCACCAGTATTCTGGTAGGTGGACCTGGATTTCTTCTCTCTGGAGTGCAATAAAGTGTCTAGTAGTAAGTTTTGAGATGTCTGTGCGTTTGATGTGACTTTGGGCAGCCTGTATATCAAAGCTCAGGGCTATGTTCCTTTATTGCTGGAGAATTTGCGTGGTATGACTTGCTCTGGAACTTGTAAGCCCTACAACTGAATGCAAGAAGAAAAAAATAATAATAATAAACTTCATTGTATATAAAATTAGAGAACATTAACACACAAATATCATTAAAGTAACTTATTTATTTATTTTTAATTGATTGATGATTGCTTTACACTGTTGATTTGATTTCTGTCATACATCAACTTGAATTAACCATTGGTATACATATGTCCTCTCCTTGAATCTCCCTCCCACCTGCCACCCTTTTCCACCCGTATAGGTTATTGCAGAGCCCCAGTTTGATTTTCCTAAGTCATACAGCAAATTTCCTTTGGCTATCTATATACATATGTTAGTGTATATGCGTCCATGCTACTCTCATTGCACTCTAGTTCTGTACCCTTAAGATAAAATAACTACAACAAATATTGAAATTTTTCTTATTGCTTAATTCTTAGTAATGATATTGATATAATACTGATCCCCAAACTATTTTGTGCAAGCTACACAATTTTGTGTGTATTGCATGAGTAACTATGCTGATAATTTTAGAAATCAGGTGTCACATAGTTGATAAATGCAGAATGGGGGAAATGAGGAAGGATTCTGTGATATTAAATTTGAAATAGAGTTACTAGTATGAACCTATGATTTAAACACACACACAAACACACACACATACATACACATTTTCCAGATTTTTCTACTGAAAGGAGCTTACAAGCAATAACACTGCAGTAGCAATGAGCACACTTACTGTCTATATTTTTATTTCTAAGTATCATTAACTAAAAGGGGCCAAGGCTCTTTGTAGCAATAACTGACCTTAAGTTGGGACAGACAAAGAGCAAAGTGATTCTGGAACACCTAACTATATTAAAAAGCAAGGAAGTGCTTACAGACTATGGACTATCGGGACATACGAAAGGATATAGGAACTCGCTTTTGGGATACTCACTAGCCAAATTTGTAACAATTGAGACATTTAAAATGATGGTAATGGACTTTAAAACACATTTAATTAATTAAGAGTCCATGAGTATTAAAAAAACAGGAAGGAAAAGAGAGAACTATCTTCTTTACAGAAGAATGCTAGTTAGGTAATAAACATTTAAAAGAAATTAGAAAAATCAGTGTTATATATTTCCTAATGCAATATTGATTCATTGACTATTCTAATATTGAATCAGTACTGAATTTTCCCACAAAGATCATCACTGTATGCTTAAAGAATTGGATGAAAGCTTTTTGTGAAATAGGATATTTACATGGACATGTAGTATCACACCACAGATAACTTACTAATGGAAGTTAGTAGGTTAGGAGCTCTCTAATGAAGAGCTCTGGTGGACACCTCTTAACTAAGGTGATCAAACCAATAATAGAAGGAATTCAGCTGTTATGCTTCCTGATGTGATGCAGTGGGAAATACACAGTACCACCAACATAGATTTCTTGTTTAAAATGTTTAGTCTGAATCACATTATGAGGAAACAGATAATTCCAGACTGTGGGATATACAAGCAAATGCTCTGGATTATTTAAAAAGGTCAATGTCATGAAAGACAAAGTCAGAGAGATTGCTCCATATTAAAGGAGACTAAAGATACATGACAACCAAAGTTTCAGTGATCGGATCCAATCCAGGATTTAAATAAAAACAGGTATAAAGGACATATTTGAGAAAAAGAAGTTAAAAATAGACTATACATCTGAAAATTTCATCAGTATTAAATTCATTTGGGAGTGATAATAATATTGTGTTTATGTAGAAAAATGTCCTAGGCTTTAGAAGATACATGCTAAATGCCTGCTTACACAGGGCGGATGTCTACAACATACTTTCAAAGGACTCAGAAAGAAAAAGGATATGTAGAGGAAGGGAGGGAAAAGAGGAGAGAGGGAGAAAACAGGAAGAGAGGGAGGATAAAGAGAAGAAAAGGGAAGGGAAGAGAAAGGAAATAGAATGGAGTGAGACAGAACAAAGGCAATAAACTTAATGTACAGTTATAGTTTCCCTTCATGTCATATTTAATCAGAGAGGAATTCTTACAAAACAAAATTATCTGTGTTAGATAAAAATAGCCAAGCTCTATCATTTAAAGCATTAACTAGACCTAAATTAACTGGCATCTTGCTGATTTCTATAATCTAATCCATTTTATATTTGATTTCAGCAAATCTAGTGATTTTTTTTTTATAAGTTCTGGCAGTACTCGTTGCCTACAGGAAAAAAAAAAAATGTGTTGAACACCAGACTTAGAATATGTGTGTGTGTGTGCTCAATCCTTTCCCACTGTTTGCAACCCCACAAACTGTAGCCTAATAGACTCCTCTGTCCCTGGGATTTCCCAGGTGAGAATACTGGAGTGGGTTACATTTCCTACTCCTGGGGATCTTTGCGACCCAGGGATTGAACCCTCATCTCTTGCAAGTCCTGCATTAGCAGGAATATTTTTTATCACTGAGTCACCTGAGAAGCTCTAAGGAGAGGGAATTTTCCAGACTTTTTGTCCTTTTGTTTATCTTTCTTTTACTTGCAACAGTTGGGAAAAAGTTAGTGATGCCATTCAGTCATCAAGTTCTGTCTGACTTTTTACAACCTCATGGACTGTACAACAGCAGTCCCCTCTGTCTTTCACTATCTCCTGGAGTTTAATCAAACTCATGGTCATTGAGTTGGTGATGCTATCTAACCATCTCACCCTCTGTCATCCCCCTCTCTATTTGCCTTCAATCTTTTCCAGTGTCAGGGTCTTTTCCAATAAGTCAGCTCTGTACATCAGGCGGCCAGAGTATTGAAGCTTCAGCTTTAGCATCAGTCCTTCAAATGAATGGGTTTTCCTGGTGGCTCAGGACAAGCATCTGCCTGCAATGCGGGAGACCTGGGTCCAATCCCTGGGTCGGAAAGATCCCCTGGAGAAGCAAATGGCAACCCACTCCAGTACTCTTGCCTGGAAAGAGTAGCCTGGTAGGCTACAGTCCATGGAATCGCAAAGAGTTGCACACAACTGAGCAACTTCGTTTCAAATGAATATTCAGGGTTGGTTTCCTTTAAGACTGACTCATTTGATCTTGCTGTATAAGGGACTCTCAAGAGTCTTCTCCAGCACCACCATTTGAAAGCATCAATTCTTCGGTGCTCAGCCTTTTTTATGGTCCAATTCTCACATCTATACATGAATACTGTAAAAGCCATAGCTTTGACTATATAGACCTTTGTTGGCAAAGTGATGTCTCTGTTTTTTAATATGCTGTCTAGGTTGGTCATAAATTTTCTTCCAAGAAAAAAGATTCTTTTAATTTTGTGGCTACTGTTACAGTCCACAGCGATTTTCAAGGCCAAGAAAATAAAGTCTGTCACTGTTTCCATTGTTTCCCCATCTATTTGCCATGAAGTGATGGGAAGGGATTCCATGATCTTAGTTTTCTGAATATGGAGTTTTAAGCCAGCTTTTTCACTCTCTCCTCTTTCACCTTCATCAAGAGTCTCTATAGCTTGTCTTCACTTTCTGCCATGAGAGTGGTATCATCCGCATATCTGAGGTTGTTGATATTTCTCCTCGCAATCTTTTTTGTTGTTATTTATGTGTAATTTTCTTTTATTTATATTTTTTCAAACTTTAAACTTTTTATTTTGTATTGGGGTATAGCTGAAAAATCCCTGATGCTGGGAAAGATTGAGGGCAGAAATAGAAGAGGGTGCCAGAGGATGAGATGGCTGGATGGCATCACCAATGCAATTAACATGAACTTGGGCAAACTTTGGGAGATGGTGGGTGTGGAGAGAGAGCAAATTAGCCAATATGATGTGCTCAGGCTCTCTTGCCCCATGTTTTCTAAATAAAAACTATGTAACAGCTGAGATCATTTATAGCACTGTGCATGCACATCACAAAGTTTATGTAACAACTCAGATCACTTATAGCACTGCACATGCACCTCAGGTACTTGCTTGGTTATGGGCTACTTTGTGCTGTGCTTCTATATCAGCTCCACATAGAAATCAGCAGCATTTACTACTGTGTCACAGCTGTGTCCGTTGGGTCAGTCATGAGCGGAGAAAATACAGGGTGTCAGTTGTTATGGCAGTATGTCAGCAGAATAGAGACTGTATTATGGCTGCTGTGCCATCCAGAGAAGAATAAATGTGTCTGCAGTTCCTACAGCTCCTCGTATTTTGTTCCAGCCTTTAGCTCACGCCTTGGCTACCCTGTGTTCAGTGAACAGTGTGAACAGTGAGATACAGCAAGACAATTGGCATTACAAACAGGATGAACAGCAATACAATTGTCGTAGTTGGCAGGATACCCAGTGGGTAGGAGAGTCTGAGGCTCCACTGGATGGAGGAAGCCAGTGGCCACCACATAGTATGTGATACTATGTGGCTGCAATCCTCTTGGCATGGGCTCTGGTGAAAGACTTGGAAGTGGTTGATGGATCACCAAATAGCATTGAAAAGGCACTACAGGAAGTGAGTTCCCACCACTGGCACCATGGGGTGGATTTTCCTGACTGCCCTGAATGCAAATATAGATAGTGCTCTCCGTGATGCCACACCAGTGCACAATGTGCAGAGATGCCTGGAGGAACTACAGCAATATATATTGGCATTAGAGCAAGAACCCTGTGGCCCTTAAAGATCCCAGCATCTTTAACAGTGAGATGGTAAATGATGGTGATGATGAACATTATAACTATGGGTCCCTGCTTGTCAGCAAGGTCTGTTGTGCAGCAAAGTGAAGCATGAGTAGCCTATGGCCTGGGGATGCATCCTCAAGGGGCTTCCATGTGACTGAGTTCATGATATCGACCATATACTCTGGCAGACTTGGTCAACTTGGGTAAGTAGTTTTGGCAAATGCAAGGGGAAACCTTCACAGCTTGGCCTTTGCAACTCTGGGACACAGGGGTAGGCCTGGCAATCTGTGGGGAGTTTTGTGGGTCCTTACTGAGAGAAGTAGAGATATGGCATGTGAGATGACATTTTGAAAGTGTGAAGACCCTAAAGGGCAAAGTGTAAAGACACCTAAAAGGGCAGGGGTCCCATCGAGGTCATGCAAATGCAAATGTGGGCTGATTTGTGTGAAGGTATACTGTAAAGGCTGTGTCCTATGTAGAATGTTGTGTTGTAAGCCTTGTGTTCTATGGTGAGTGTACTGCAAAGGCCGTGTCCTATGATATAGATTGGAATGTAAAGGCTGTGTCTTATGATGTAGGTTTAGAACAGTGTACTATAAAGGTGTGTCCTCAGATTTAAAAAAGTGTAATCATGTGTGTGGACTATATAAACACCACAAAAGATCCCCACCTTGAAGGGGTGGGCCTGGTGCCTGTGGGGGGGGGGTGCAGTTTGCAGGTCCTTAATAAAAAAAATTTTCAGGAGTGAAGTTGCACTTGTGGAGGCTTCCCTGCAATTTCACAAGGACAGATGGTGGCATGGACTTGGCTGTGAAAGATAAAGGCACTCCACATTCAGTGGGTAGCTCTTCTAGCCCTATGAAGACAGATAGGTTTCTCAAGAGACAGGTAAGGTGGTCTGGTATTCCCATCTCTTTAAGTATTTTAAACAATTTGTTGTGATCCACATGGTCAAAGTATTTAGCATAGTCAATGAAGCAGAAGCAGTTGTTTTATATGGAATTTCCTTGCTTTCTCCACGATGCAACAAATGTTGGCAATTTGATCTCTGGTTCCTCTGCCTCTTCAAAGCCCAGCTTGTAAATCTTGAACTTCTCGGTTGACATACTGCTGAAGTCTAGCTTGAAGGACTTTGAGCATGACCTTGCTGATATGTGAAATGAGCACAACTTTACAATAGTTTGAACATTCTTTTTGCATTGCCTATCTTTGGGATTGGAATGAAAATGGACCTTTTCCAGCCCTGTGGACTGAGTTTTCCAAATTTGTTGACATATTGCGTGCAACACTTTAACAGCATCTTTTAGGGTTTGAGATAGCTCAGCTGGAATTCCATCACCTCCACTAGCTTTGTTCATAGTAATGCTTCCTAAAGCCCACTTGACTTTGCTCTCCAGGATGTCTGACTCTAGGAGGGGGACCATACTATCATGGTTATCTGGGTTATTAAGACCTTTCTTTTTTTAGTTCTTCCATGTTTTCTTGCCATTAAGATTTCTTCTTAATCTCTTCTGCTTCTGTTAGGTTCATACTCTTTCTGTCCTTTATTATGCCCATCCTTGCATGAAATGTTTCCATGGTGTCTCCAATTTTCTTGAAGAGATCTTTTAGTCTTTCCGAGTCTATTATTTTTCTCTATTTCTTTGCATCATTCATTTAAGAAGGCTTTTTTATCTCTCCTTGCTATTCTCTGGAAATCTGAATTCAGTTGGGAAAATCTTTTCCTTTCTCCCTGGCCTTTCACTTCTTTTCTTTCCACAGCTATTTGAAAAGCCTCCCCAGACAACCATGGGTCTTCTTCCGTTTCTTTTTCTTTGGGATGGTTTTGGTCACCACCTTCTGTACAATATTACAAGCCTCCAAACATAGTTCTTCAGGCACTTTGTCTATCAGATCTAATTCCTTGCATCTATTCCTCACCTCCACTGTATAATCATAAGGTGTTTGATTTAGGTCTAACCATAGTGGCCTAGTGATTTTCCATACTTTCTTCAATTTGAACCTGAATTTTGTAAAAGAGAGCTCATGATCTGAGCCACAATTAGCTCTAGGTCTTGTTTTTTTTTTTTTTTTTTTTGTTTGTTTTGTTTTGTTTTTTTTAACTGACCATATAGAGCTTCTCCATTTTCAGGTGCAAATAATATAATCAATCTGATTTAGATATTGACCATTTTGTGATCTCCATGTATAGAGTCATCTTATGTTGTTGGAAGAGGGTGTTTGCTATGACCATGTGTTCTCTTGACAAAAATCTGTTAGCCAGCAGTGCCTATTCCAGATATCTCTTGGCTTCTGACTTTTGCATTTCAACCCGCTATGATGAAAATGACATCTTTTTTTGGTGTTAGTTTTAGAAGATGTTGTAGGTCTTCATAGAACCAGTAGGCTTCAGCTTCTTTGGTATCAGTGGTTGGATAATAAACTTGGATTGCTGTGATGTTGAATGGTTTGCCTTGGAAACCAACAAAGATCATTTTGTCTTTTTTGGGATTGCACCCAAAGCTCAACATTCAGAAAACTAAGATCATGGCATCTGGTCTCATCACTTCATGGGAAATAGATGGGGATACAGTGGAAACAGTGGCTGACTTTATTTTTGGGGGCTCCAAAATCACTGCAGATGGTGATTGCAGCCATGAAATTAAAAGACACTTACTCCTTGGAAGGAAAGTTATGACCAACCTAGATAGCGTATTAAAAAGCAGAAACATTACTTTGCCAACAAAGGTCCGTCTAGTCAAGGCTATGGTTTTTTCCAGTGGTCATGTATGGATGTGAGTTGGCCTGTGAGAAAGTGAGCGTCCATAGATATCTGCCTTTTGAACTGTGGTGTTGGAGAAGACTCTTGAGAGTCCCTTGGACTGCAAGGAGATCCACCAGTCCATCCTAAAGGAGATCAGTCCTGGGTGTTCATTGGAAGGACTGATGCTGAAGCTGAAACTCCAATACTTTGGCCACCTCATGGGAAGAGCTGACTCACTGGAAAAGACCCTGATGCTGGAGGGATTGGGCGCAGGAGAGAAAGGGGGATGAACAGAGGATGAATGCTGGAGGCAATCACCGTACTCGATGACATGAGTTAGTAATCTCTGGAGTTGGTGATGACTGGGAGGACTGGCGTGCTGCGATTCATGGGGTCGCAAAGAGTTGGACAAGACTCAGCAACTGAACTGAACTGAATTGAACTGATTGCATTTCAGACTGCTTTGTTGACTGAGGCCTACTCCGTTTCTTCTAAGGGATTCTTTCCCATAGTAGTAAATATAAATGGTCATATAGCTTTGCCTTTTTCATACTGTCCATGGAGTTCTCTAAGTAAAAATACTGGAGTGGGTTGCTGTTTCCTTCTCCAGTGGATCACTTTTTTTTTTTTCAGAACTCTTCACTGGGCTTCCCTGGTGGCTCAGATGGTAAAGAATCTGCCTGCAATGCAGGGTTCAAACCCTGGGTTGCGAAGATCCCCTGGAGGAGGGCATGGAAACCCACTCCGGTATTCTTGCGTGGTGAATCCCCATGGACAGAGGAACCTGGAAGACATGGTGCCACAGAGTTGGATGCAACTAAGCACAGCAAAGCACATTTCTTATGTTACAGTCTGTTTTGGGCTTCCCTGGTAGCTCACGTGGTAATGAATCCACATGTAATACAGGAGACTCCAGTTCGATTCCTCGGTCAGGAAGATCCTGTGGAGAAGGGATAGGCTACCCACTCCAGTATTCTTGGGCTTCCCTAGTAGCTCAGATTGTAAAGAAACTGCCTATAAGGTGGGATACTCAGGTTTCAATCCCTGGGTTGGGAAGATTCCCTGGAGGAGGGCATGGCAACCTACTCCAGTATTTTTGCCTGGAGAATCCCCATGGACAGTCCATGGGTTCGCAAAGTTGGACATGACTAAGCAACTGAGCACATTTCACTATGACCCATGTGTCTTGGGTGGCCCAGCATGGCATGGCTCGTAGCTTCATTGAGCACGCAATCCCTGTCACCATGTCAATGCTGTGATCCATGAAGGGGTGGGAAAAAGTATCTATGGCTAAAAAGAGCAAGTAAGAATGCTGGCAAAGAAAAAACCCTGCTACCTTTTGATGGTATTTTAAAGATATCCTTTTATTAAATATAAATTTAAATCTCCACTGAAGGGATATCACACTGTGCAAACAACAGTGAAATATACTGCTTAAACAGCAGGCATTTACGTGGTGCTTTTATCTGTAGTGATCACTACATTAGTCACTTTACTGATGGACCATTTTAAAAAGTAGTTTTTTGTAACTGCCTGATTTGAAAAGTTGACATGAGTTAGTCACACAGTAAATCACAGAATGCCACTTAACATGGATAATAGATTGCTTTATATGCCTTCATAGACTTGAGATCACTACAATCTGGACTTATGATTTTTATTGTACCATCACCAGAGGGTTATTATGAAAACAACACAGGAGGATGTTTGTTTTTTTTTATGTTTCATCTTGACTAAGATGTGTCCAGATGTTGTTTTCTTTATGTTTATCTTGCTTGTGGCTGCTTTAGCATCCTGGATTTTATAAGATGGTGTTTTTTCATCAAATTTGTGCAGTTTTCATGTTTTTTCAAATGTTTTTTCCTAGCTCAGAATCACTCTCTTTTCACATATTTTCGTTTAGTCTATTTAAAACACCTGATATTTTTGCTGAGTCTGGGAATCTGCAGATGGTCTCATTCTGTACATGTACAGTCCAGCCTATGACTACAAGCTATGGAAGGTTCCCCAAACTGTATCTAGGGTTCTTTTTCTGCACATTCCCTTCTGATTCAACATTCCTCCCCACAGATTTCGAATACTTTAGATGCCCCAACCTCTGATCTCTGACCTCAGCTCATTGTTACCATTGTGTACTATATGACCTCCAACTACCTGTGCTCCTGCTAGAAAATTGTCCCCAGGCAGAGAACTGGGCCAATAAAAATTCATCCTGTGAGCTTCCCTTCTCTCAGGATGACGGTTGTCGCTTCAAATGTGTTGTCTAATTTTATAACTCTTTATGGTGGGAGGGCTAGTCTGGTACCAAGTAGAAGCAAACTATTTGCTTCATAGTTAGAAGCAAAAAGTCCTCAAAGATGGTTGTTTAATTCATGATTTTGTCCAACATGACCTTGTTTAATATCCTAAGTATAGGAAGGATAGATACATTTTCCTCTCAGTTTTCCTGGGGTAAAGAGAGAAAAAATGGAAAATGAAAACTAAGTAATATATAATATGTATTAAGCAGTTGCTGTGACCTGTTACTATTCTAAGTCCTTTACACATGTAACTCATTTAATCTTTATGATACTCCTACGAAGTAGGTACTATTATTATTGTCATGTTACATAAGGAATCTAAGGACAGAAAAGTGAAGTAATTTGCCTAAGGCCACAGCCTCATAAGTGATTGAGTCAGGATTCAAGTCTTACCAGTCTTACTTCCGAGTTCATATTCTTAATCATTGTTCCATATTGGCTTGATAAAACAGGAAGTGAAAGCAGTCATTGCAAATTCAGGTGCATATCCCATTTTGTATAAAAAGAAACACATTTTGAATAAGTTTAAGACTGGTTTCTTTGGATGTGATTTTTTATCTACATACTTCTTTGCATACAACATTGCTGTGAATTTCTAGGACCTCTCTTTATTCCTATATATTACTGCCAAATAAATGTTACAGAATACTTCCACATCTATATGCACGTTGAACTATTTCACCTGCTCCTGTCAAGAATAACTAAGCATTTAACACCCTTTTCTACAGTCACCAAACTAGAAAATATTGAGATTAAAATGCTTCTGGAATCTAATCACACAGTCAGAATATCAAAGTCACAATCAGAACACACTAGTGTGTCACTTGTAAATAAAAAGCACTTGTAACATGCTGTATCAATGGATAAATGACCTCAATTAATAATGGATCTCAATGAATAATATTACTCTTGTGATTTGTTGCTATAATTTTAATCACATGATGCAATATATCACACCTTAAAATGGAGTGATGCACAATATATGGTACAAAATCTCTAAGCCAAAAGCACAAAATTGCCCATTTTCAAAGTATAAGGTCAAACTTACAACAAACTCACCAAAACATGGATAAGGTAAATGGTGAAGTTTGCATAGCTCTTCATAATGGCTAATACCTGCTCTTAGTGGAAAATTCCAGTCCTGAAGTCACATTTCATAATGGAATCTATTAATCCTTGCTGAGTTTGAATTAGGCTATTCAAACTAGGAAGTGAGAGTTGTTAAAATATACATAATAGAGGGCAAAATGACTATAATACTCATTTTTTCATAAACTGACTGCTTCCCATTATCTTTTATACTAGAGTTAGGTTATAGTAATCTTATTCCTGTCATGTTATTATTAGTCACTTACTAACAACCACAGTGTTTCACATTTTAATGTGTTCTATTTTGTCAATTCAGTCATAATTTGAGCTACTAATCTTCTTAAGCAAAGGCAATAGAGTGGGAACTTTTCTTGCAGAATCCTTAGAAGTTATTTATTGTTCTTTGAAGTGATCACATTACTAACAAGTTGAAAAGCATTAGTTGTAATGTTAAGGAATAATGCAGCCCTGAAAACATGGAACATGACCAGGAGACATCAGCAACAGCTGACATTGTGGATGAGAAAAGGGGTCCATGCTCATATTTGTGATGAAGAGTTAAACGCCATTATGCTAAACTCCAAAACCTTGTTGATATTATTATTCTTATACTCTATTTACTTCAGAATAATTACATGACATTATTATGAATTAGTGAAAAGTCCAAATTTTTTTTAAATTTGGTCAATAAATGTATCTTTACTAGATTTCTTTGATCATAGAAAGCCAGTGCTGGAAGAGGCCTTGAAATACCACATTTTACAAACTCCTCATTTTACAGATGAAGAAAAATAAGGAACCCTGAGCTAAATTCACTCATCCAAGATCTCACAGCAACTCGCTGACAAAACTAAAATCTGTCAACTCTCCATGCAGTGCTATTCCACTACACCTCTCTATATCTTCCATGTGCCTAAAACAATGTCATATAGAGGGCATTTGGGACCTACTTTTGTTGTTATTGTTCAGCCACTCAGTAGTGTCTGACTCTGAAACCTATGGACTGCAGCATGCCAGACTTCCCTGTCCTTCACTATCTTCTGGAGTTTGCTCAAACTCATGTCCATTGAGTCAATTATGCCATCCAACCATCTCATCCTCTGTTATCTCCTTCTCCTCCTGCCTTCAATCTTTCCTAGCGTCAGGGTCTTCACCAGTGAGTCGACTCTTCGCATCAGGTGACCAAAGTATTGGAGCTTCAGCTTCAGCACCAGTCCTTCCAATGAATATTCCTTTAGGATTGACTGGTTTGATCTCCTTGATGTCAAGTTCAAAAGCATCAGTTCTTCAGCGCTCAGCCTTCTTTATGGTCCAACTCTCACATTCATATGTGCCTACTGGAAAAACCATAGCTTTGACTATATGGACAGATGTCTCTGCTTTTTAAGACAATGTTTAGGTTTGTCATAGCTTTTCTTCTGAAGACCAACCGTCTTTTAATTTCATGGCTGCAGTCACCATCCGCAGTGATCTTGGAGCCCAAGAAAATAAATTCTGTCATTTTTTCCATTAAAAAAAATGCAAGGGAATTTAAATAATTCCCTATTTAAAAGGGAACTACTTTACTCACTTTTATAAGGAAGAATTTTAATTAGATTTTTAAATCAGATTGGCAATTTCAAGCGTGGAAGATTTCCTTTTAAATAGGTTATTGCCCTTGAAATTTTTTTTACTGTGAATTTACTTAAAATAATCACACTTCCTGAATAAAACCAAAATAACATTCAGCTCAATTCATGTCAGAATGACCCTAAAATACTAATTATTTGACTGTGAACTAGTGAGGAATAGTTATACTGGAATTTCACTATATCAAACAGTGATGAAAATAAACAGGCATCAGTTAGGGCTTGCATATTTATTTGGTATTATAAACAGGTGCTCATTGTAGTTAAATTTGTTGCAAAAGTAGATAATACTATGTCATTTTTTCTTTTAATTATGTTATTTTATCTTTTAAAATCTTGTATTATTTTACATTGCCATAAATCTTTGACATCTTAGGTCATGATAAGCGATGAAAAATGTTTTCATTGTAGTCCTGTACTTTTGATCAATTTATCTTAAATTGAAATTCACACAATTTTTGGAGTGGCACATGATGTACAAAATCATAAAGCTAAACCAACACACTATGTACATAAAGAAAACTTTCTGATTGGAAATGTATCTATACTTGCCATAGTTGAAGAACAACAGTTTCAGTCATTCTTTTACACATGAGTATATGTAAATATATATTTCTTAGAGTCTGGCATCATCCTAATCAGTTAATCTCCATGTTGACAGTGTATCTTTGTATGGTATGAAAATTTTCCATATTAAATTTTTATATAAAAATGATCTGTTTTTCCTTTGTGTGCACAAAGATTCACCATATTTCTGATATCAAGTCAATAATAGTTTTCAATGATAAGAGAAACAACTAGCTCTTCAGCCTCTAAAAAAGAAAACGTGAACACAATGTCTTTGAGAGATATTTTCTGCTATTGTAGCAACATTGCCAAGAAGCACAATAACTACCATGGCTGCCTTAAATATGATTAAGTTGACACTTTCTGCTGCCATTCCTGTTTTAAAAGAAAGTCTCAGGACTTTTATTAATAAAATTTATTCCTTTAGCTTGAGAAAAGATGTGGCTGTTGAAGAGAATTGTTCATATTTTTGAAAAGTAGTTGTGAAAAGTTTTTGTGAAAAATTTTTGAAAAGTTGTGTGAAAAGCACTGATTTTATGTGAATGATAATTTACCTTGGATTTGTAAGGATTAGAGATAAAATATTTTCATCCTCTGTTAAAGGGATGTTTTCAGAAATTACTAGTTAATAGAGTCATCCATTCAGTTCAGTCACTCAGTCGTGTCCAATTCTTTGCAACCCCATGGACTGCAGCTTTCCAGGCTTCCCTGTCTGTCATCAACTCTTAGAGCTTACTCAAACTCATGTCCATTGAGTTGGTGATGCCATCCAACCATCTCATATAGCCGTACAAAAAAAAAAAAAAAAAAAAAAAAAAAAAAAAAAAAAAAAAAACCTTTTTTGAACTCTACATTTTTAATTTTAAGTTTAATGTTTTTAATTGGAGGATAATTGCTTTACAATGCTGTGTTAGTTTTTGCTATACAATATGTGATTCAGTGGTAAGTATACATATATCCCCTTCCTTTTGAGACTCTCTTTAGCCATACACTTTTTTTCTTTCTTTTTTTTTTAAACTTTTTATTTTGTCTTGGGGTATAGCTGATTAACAAAGTTGTGATAGTTTACTGTGAACAGCGAAGGGATTCAGCCATATACTTTCATATATCCATTCTCCCCTAAATCCCCCTCCATCCAGGCTGACACATAACATTGAGCAGAGTTCCATGTGCTATAAGATAGGTCCTTGTTGGTTATCCATTTTAAATATAGCAGTGTGTACATGTCCATCCTAAACTCCCTAACTATCCCTTCCCCCAGGCAACCATAAGTTCTTTCTCTAATACTGTGTCTATGTTTTGTAGGTAAGTTCATTTGTATCATTTCTTTCTAGACTCCACATATAAGGAATGTCATATGACATTTCTCCTTCTCTGTCTGACTTACTTCACTCACTGTGACACTCTCTAGGTCCATCCATATTGCTGCAAATGGCCTTATTTCATTCTTTTAGTGGCTGAGTAATATTCCATTGTATATATGTATCACAACTTCTTTATCCATTCCTCTGTCAATGGAGCTTTGAATTGCTTCCTTGACTTGGCTGTTGTAAACAGTGCTGCAAAGAACATTGGAATGCATATATCCTTTCAGATCATTTTTTCTCTGGATATGTCCGGGAGTGGGATTGCAGGGTCATATAGTAGCTCTATTTTTAGTTTTTTAAGGAACCTCCATACTGTTCTCCATAGTGGCTGTACTGATTTACATTCCCACCAACAGTGTGGGAGGGTTCCCTTCTCGCCATACCTTCCCCACCATTTATTGTTTGTGGATTTTTTAATGCTAGCCATTCTAGCTGGTGTGAGGTGATATCTCATTGTAATCTTGATTTGCATTTCTCTAATAACTAGTGATTTTGAACATCTTTTCATATGCCTGTTGGCCATCTGTATGTCTTCTTTGGAGAAATAGCTATTTAGGTCTTCTGCCCACTGTTTTTGAGTGGGTTGTTTGCTTTGATGCTGCTAAGCATCATGAGCTGTTTGCAAATTTTGGAAACTAATCTTTTATTGATCACATCATTTGCAAATATTTTCTCCCCATCTGTGGGTTGTTTTTTCGTTTTGCTTATTGTTTCCTTTGCTATGTAAAAGCATTTGAGTTTGGGTAGGTCCCATTTGTATATTATTTCCATTATTCAGGGAGATGAATAAAAAAGATGTTGCTGTGATTTATGTCATAGAGTGTTCTGCTTATGTTTTTCTCTAGGTGTTATAGTGTCTAATCTCACATTTATGTATTTAATCCATTTGTGCTTATTTTTTGCAGCCATACACTTTTTTTTTTAATTGGAGGATAATTGCTTTACAATGTTGTGTTGGTTTCTGCTGTAAAACAATGTGAATCAATTATAAGTATACTTATGTCCCTTCCCTCGTGAGTAGCCATACACTTTGAACCAGCACCTCATGTCTTAAAGTTACCATATAATGACATTTGCTTTCATTTATGGAGTTTTGTGGAGAAGGCAATGGCACCCCACTCCAGTACTCTTGCCTGGAAAATCCAATGGATGGAGAAGCCTGGTAGGCTGCAGTCCATGGGGTCGCTAAGAGTTGGACACGACTGAGCGACTTCACTTTCATTTTTCACTTTCATGCATTGGAGAAGGAAATGGCAACCCTCTCCAGTGTTCTTGCCTGGAGAATACCAGGGATGGGGGAGCCTGGTGGGCTGCGTCTATGGGGTTGCACAGAGTCGGACACGACTGAAGCAATTTAGCAGCAGCAGCATAGAGTCTTGTAAAGGTGACATTTCAAAGTAAAAAGTAGAAGTTATCTTGCACTGGGGTTAAATAAAATTTTATAAGGAGGTATAGAATATGAAGTCAGAGGTTATAATATTAACATATATTTATTATTAATTGGAAAGGTTAAAATTTTATTTCATCATAAATCACACAATTTTAGTCCTGTCGGGAATATGCTTATCCCAGATATGCCATAGTTTGCTCCATACTTTCTTTCAGGCACCAAAGTCATCACATCAAGGAGGTCTTTCCTGACAAACCAATCTAAAGTGGCAGACTCTCCTCCATTTTTTATATTTGAAATCATTTTTGTGGAACTTAGAAAACTTTTGAAATTACTCTGCTTTCCCTGCGTTGGAGGAAACTGATGCCCAGAAAGTTGAAGTGTAATCTTAGTCTAAAGTCATGCTGCTTGTCAGGTACCGAAAGGATTAAAATACAGATTTCTCACCTCTTAATCGACTACTCTTTACACTACAACTTGCTGATCCCTATTCTTGGAGATCAAGTTTGTGATAGTACACTATCATCAAATCTTATATATGAGAACTGCCTTTAAAGTTTTATTTGTTTTTGTGAACATAAGGGACAACTTGAAAATAAGAGGCTATTATACATAAGCTTTAAGGCAATGTATTTTAAAAGGTAAATGGTATATTTTCAAATTCTGTCAGCAACTAACATATTCAAATAATTAAACCCTACATGTGGTCAGCTAGAAAGACAGCAACATTTAAAGAACACAGAAACTGCCTTGCAGAATTCACTCAAAGATCAGAAACTAATTCTGTGAATGAATACTTTTAAGAAAATAGACCTGATCAAAAGGTTGAGAGGGCAATTGTGATGTAAAACAGTTTCACAAATCTAACTAATGAGTGGGGAAGGAGAGTGTGTCAACTAATAAAACATTAGTGATGACATGACAGCTGCTGAAATGTTGGTGTACCAAAAAGATTTGAAAGCTATTGCACTGAAATGACTTTCATAATATTATAAAAGTCCTTTATTTCTAATATGGAGTAAGGAATAACTATGAAGAAAAGAAAAGTAAAAACAGATCCAGTCTAAATGGGTCCACGCAAAAATGGCATTGATGTCCTTTGACAAACTTAGATGCTTACTTAAAGGATGAATAACTCATAGGTCAAGATTTTATATGTGTGGCAAATATGAGAGACAGTCCTGGTATGTCACTGACTCAGATATTTTAGAATGCATAACTAGCTGAGAAGTTTTTATTTTGTGTGCCAATTTCTCAGCAAATTTGTACTTCTTTTTTTAAAATTTTTAAAAATTTATTTATTTTAATTGGAGCCTAATTATTTTACAATATTGTAGTGTTTTTTGCCATACATTGTCATGAATCAGCCATGGGTGTACATGTGTTCCCCATCCTGAACCCTACTTCCACCTCCCTCCCCATTCCATCCCTCAGGGCCATCACAGTGCACCAGCCCTGAGCACCCTGTCTCATGAAAACTGGAGATTTATATTCCTAATGATGGATTTGGATAATATATCCAGTGCTATGTCTCTTTATGGAATGCTCTTGGTTCCATTTTGGGTGTGCCAAAAAAGGAAAATCTCACAAATAAGATTACTTTCTCCTTTGCAGGTATAGTGGAGACTTTGATGTTTTCAAATCATTCTACCAAGCCTTGATAGTAAGCTGTAATAAAATGAAATGGTCTTTGGAAAACAAAGGAAAACAAAACAAACTGAGCGTATGATTTGCTGCAGTTGTCCCAAAGTCATGGTGTGTTTTCTTTAACAAGGGAGTAGAATAGATCTGTGAGAGAAATACTGAAACTAGACCAAGGGGTTCATTAATAATACTCTCCATGCTAGTGTTTTGCAAACTGTGGACTGTGGGCCACCTGCATCAGAATCACCTGGTGCTTGTTAACATCAATATTCTTTGCCTCAAACGCTGAGTCAGAATTTTTGAGAAGCAGGAGTGGAGATTGAGAATATGCAATTTTAGAAAGCTCCATAGGGATTCTTATGCATGTTAGGATACAAGGACCACTAGTTTGAAAAATTATTAGAAACAGATTCTTCACCTGTGAGTTTAATATAAGATGTGGAAGCTCAGTAAGATGCACAGATAGCATGATATAGTGTAGAACTGGAAGATCTGCTATTTACCAGCTCTGTAAACTTGGGAGAGTCATTAGATTCCTTGGAGCTTCAATTCCCTTAGTTATTAGTTATATAATAGTAATCAATCTTCTAAATACTTGTGAAGATTAAATGAAATATTTGAAATGAAATGAAAGTACTTGATAAACTGCAAATTATTTTAAAAATCACCTTATTATATTATTAACAATAAGACTAAGCCAGTAAACTCCTAAATGACAAATACAATTCTGGGTTTATTGAGAACTTACTATAAAGTCTTATGTTTTTTGTAGAAAAGAAAAACAATCACCTTTAACAAGAACTTTTTAGCATGCTAGAAAACAGAGTCTCTTGAACATGAGTCAAAATATTTAGTATAGGAGTTCAGAAATCCTGAATGTGAATTGTTAAAGGTAACAATTAAATTTTACTATTTAACTTCCCTTTGTTTTATAATTTATTCACAATAAAATGCTAGATGAACCTTATCTTTATCTGTTGGATTTATTTTGAATTTATTAAGGTCAACCATGAAAAGCTGAAAATTGCATTGTCAAGTTACCTGTTTTACTCTCCGCATGATATTGGCTGCAGCATTCTTGTTTCAAGACCTGGTCCTGTGATAATTAGTTATGATCATAAAGCAAAAAGGGAATTAAAGTTTATACTTGACCAGGCTCGTGGGAAAAAAAGACCAAGAGACAAGGCAGGTCACTTCCACTAGGTGATCTCTGCTACTTTTTGTGAAGAGTGAGTCAGCTGGTATGTTGGAGGACATTTACAAAACAGGCAGAACATCCCTTTGACTCCAAACTTCCAGAAAAAAAGCTGCTGTGAGTGCATAATTAAGACCTGTGTATTCACTGATTGATGTAGCAGCAAAGTGTAAGAGACAGAATATATCATGGCAGAGAAGACTTGAATTTGGAAACTGATTCCATGCCTTAATAACTAGCAAGGCACGTAACTTCTCTTAGCATAAGTCATGGAATCTATAAAATGTGAATATTAATGAAAGTGAAAGTGAAGTCGCTCAGTCATGTCCGACTCTTGCGACCCCATGAACTGTAGCCTACCAGGCTTCTCCATCCATGGGATTTTCCAGGCAAGAATACTGGAGTGGGTTGCCATTTCCTTCTCCAGGAGATCTTCCCGACCCAGGGATCAAACCTGGGTCTCCTGCATTGTAGGCAGACGCTTTACCGTCTGAGTCACCAGGGAATATTAATGAAAAGATTTTTTTCTTATAAGGGTTAAAATGTAATTATAGAATTAATTTATAAATTTTAAAGTGGCCTAAAATGTAGTTACATTAACATATGGCCAGTTTGTAACGTAATTTTAACTCCCTTAAGACATTAGTTTGAAACTAGCATTTTCATCAGGTAGAGTTATGTGTATA
Source organism: Cervus canadensis (assembly GCF_019320065.1). Lineage (NCBI taxonomy): Eukaryota > Metazoa > Chordata > Mammalia > Artiodactyla > Cervidae > Cervus > Cervus canadensis. The sequence goes on from NC_057419.1 coordinate 74,412,974, forward strand.
TATGCAAATTTAATATACATTTGTTGTCTTGATAATACCATCTTTCCTTTTTATATCCTCATTACTTTTTCTTTACATGATATTTGCTCACCAACATATGGACCTAGGATCAGGGAAGGGAACAACATCTAGAAAAAGATGTGTTTTAAAGACTTGCATTATATATTAATCTGAGGGTCAACTTTGTGATTAGCATTTAGCCTGTGACAGGTACTAGGAAGAAAAAATGTAAAGCATAAAAGAAAAGAATTTAACATTCTTGAGAGGTTTTCCAAGATTCTATCAAAAATTAGAATGTAATATTTTCATTTTCTTGGAGTATTTTGCTGGTTGTATTTTTTAAAATAAATCTTAAAGCAACATTTATTTATGAATACAGCAATTTCTATTTATAATGTAAAATTGAAGATGTATATTGAGTGCTAAATATAGTGATTGTGTGTGTGTGTGTGTGTGTATGTGTGTGCTCAGTTGTCTATCACTCTTTGCAACCCCATGGACTGTAGCCCACCAGGCTCTTCTGTCCATGGAATATTTCAGGCAAGAATATTGGAGTGGGCCATTTCCCACTCTAGGGATCTTACTGACCCAGGGATCTAACACGCGTCTCTGGCATCTCCTGCATTGGCAGGTGGATTCTTTACCACTGTGGCACCTGACACAGAGTAGAAAGTTAATCTATTGGTCTTAATTAATTGGTTACTATTATCAGCACCTATAAGGGATACATTTAGCTGTGAATATTTATTCCTAATAGCTCTGAATACATGAACCAACATAATATAATTAAAATAATTTACCTCACCACATGCACTTTATCAGACACACTCCTTTATCTTCCTTAAGAAAAAAAAAATTACCACTGGGAGTTGTGGTATTAATATTTAATTTACACCTAGTATTGATAGTCCTGTAAATTAATAGTAATCTCTATATTGTTAACTTGCCTAATTTTTCCTCAATGTGAAAAATGCCCCACATCCATAATGTTATGGGTAACATGCTCTATGAATGCAGACTTGCTTTTGAATACGGGAAGAATAGATGCCTCTGAGTTCAAGTCAGTAAACAGTAATCCAAAAAGAGGGAGGAGGAGGAGAAAGAGGAGGATTCCTGACTTGGAAGATAATGTCAGTTGTAATTGTTTATTACTCGTTAAAAATACTATAATGAGAAAAGGATTAATTTGCAGCAACTAAGAATGTGAGTAAAGATAATATAGATATCTTCAGAAAATTCTATATACAATCTGAAAATTTTTAAAGTAGTAATCAATGAATTCAAATTCTAGCATGTGGAATCCCCATCTCTCTTTTCTTTGCTTCTAGTACTATATTTCATGTTTATTTTCTATTAAAATAATTTAATAAATTGGCAACTTGTAAAATCCCTCATTTATTTCTAGCAAGTAATTTAAACATGGGAACACTTATATGATGAATAATAAACACATTTTCTATGTTTTGCCTCACAATCTGGTTTTTCAAAATAATGAAACAGATCACCAGTCCAGGTTGGATGCATGAGACAAGTGCTCGGGGCTGGTGCACTGGGATGACCCAGAGGGATGGGATGGGATAGGGAGGGAGGTGGGAGGGGGGTTCACGATGGGGAACACATGTAAATCCATGGCTGATTCATGTCAATGTATGGCAAAAACCACTACAATATTGTAAAGTAATTAGCCTCCAACTAATAAAAATAAATGAAAAAAATAATTTAAAAAATAGTTCACTCTCATGCTAGCTTTTTTATAGCGGTTTAGGCTATTTGTTTGAAAGATACAGTGAGGCAAAATAAGAATAGTAATTTAAGGTCAGAATTGGCTTTATTAATGAATAACCAAATTAGTGCCATGGAACAATAGATAAAACTGTCCATTGTAGCTTTTCCCATCTGCAATATTTTAATGAATTTTAAAATAATAAATTATCACAATTACATAAATCAGATGCAGAAAATATTCGACAGTTAAAAGTACTAGAATTTTACTGTTTTCTTGATTAGATTAAAATGAACAAAAATAATTGTACATATTTAAAAGGTTTATGGTAATAGAAGATCAGTTAATACAATAATAGTTACTTTCATGTAATTAGCATCACTGTGCAGCATATATATCAAATTTTCAATTTCTTCATAATTCAATTTATAATAAGACATTAATTAAAGATTAATTAAAATGATATATGTTGTTTCTAATACTGAAATATTGGGGGTGGGTGAATTTAAGAGTACAATTGGGAGGTGAAAAAAAGTAGCTCTGGTGAAAAGCCAAATGGTGAGTTTTCATCAATCACCTCTTGGTCTATTAAGATAGATAGCAATTACCATGGAAATACTCTGAAGAAAGATAATTTTTTTTCTTCCATTTGATTGAGACCCAAATTTCCTCACTTGACATTGAATTCCTTGAGGATAGTGTGTGTCTAGTTATTTCTTCTATTGCCAGAGCAAGGTAATATTTCAAATCTGAAAAGCATGCCACATTACTTCTGATTTCAAAGCTAAGTGATCCTGAGTGATAATACATATTTAATCACCAAATAATATCACTAGTCAAATGATATTTGCCATTTTACTGAACATTCACACCTTTTCCCTCAACATGAAGGTCTAGTCATTTTTATTAAAGACTTTTATCATCACAAATGCACCAAGCAACTTAATCCATTGCTATTCTAAACTAGGTTCTCATCAACTCCTCCTATATACTGTGGTCCAGTAGCCTATGTGTTGATGTGGGTAATTACAGATCTTTCTCATCTACTCTGCACACCAATGTTAGTGTGTTCCCTACAAACCTTGTTTACCTAATTCATTTCCCTTCCTCACATCTCTCTCTGTGGATCTTAATTCCAGAGCTCCTGTTCCAGAAAGTATTGTAAGTTCTTCTGAATTTTATTTAAGATACATAACTTAAATATCAAGATCTCTCTGGACTTATTCTCTTAGTGATAGCCACCCAAAGGGACTATTGTTTTTAGGCATCATTTATTTTTCAAGATAAAATTTCAATGCGTGGCCTGTGGGATCTTATTTCCCAGACTAGGGATGGAACCTACACTCCTTGCATTGGCCACGTGGAGTCATAACCACTGGACCACCAGGAATGTACCCACATTTTAGTTTTAATTAGCTGGATATGAAGGCAGAACAGGGCAACACGTTGCAGGATATGATTTGAAGGGTATGGAAAGTCTTGGTTGGTATACATAATTCTCTCTTAAATTGTCAACATGTTTTAACTTTTACCGTTTCTTTCAAATCGCCAACATGTTTTAACTTTTACTGTTTATTTTAACTTGCCAACATGTTTTACTTTTACCATTAGAGATATGTTTAGGAAAATACCAATACTTTATTTAAAAGGGAGCATTTTTAGCAAGGATTAGCAGTAATTCTCAAAAATGTTCCTTTCAGATGAACAGCGTCAACACCTTCTGGCAATTTTTTAGACATACAAATTTCAGGCTTCATCTCAAACCTCTTCCAATGCATGTTAAAGTTTGATAACCACTAGGTTAAGAGTATTCATTCCCTAGAAGAGAACAGTGAATTAAATGAATGGGGTGATATAGGTTAGTCACCTTTGGTGGAAGGGAAAAGACAAAGCCACTGTGGAAATGGAGGGCCTGAATAACACCTTGTTAACTATAGGGCAATGTGAAAACCACAAACACCTAGGAATTCAGAAGAAAGTATTTAAAAAGGTCAGAAAGATGGCCCTACAAAAAAATTTTTCCTAGTCTTGACTAGGGCTGGTACAAGATACAAGTTAGCTTTAGAAAGCATCTTTCTATAGAATTATGAAGCTAGCTTTATTTAGAGAAATTAGACAGATTTCAAAAATTAGAAATTACAGTCTTTATTCCTGCAATAATTTGAAGCTTTTTGCTTTTATTACTGAATATGGACCTTCAGAGTTGAGTAATTCTGAGAATTACTTTCTAGATTACTTTCTTAAAAATGTTTCCAAAATTCTAGTGATATTTTTTGATTTTATGCCTAAGACATTTTTGAATATTTCCCTGCATTCTTTGCTTTCTTATATGAATGTGCATCATATAAATATCAACTCTAACACCTGCAGTGATAGACACCTTCCCACATATATGCAATTTTCTACTCAAAATTCTCCTTTTTAAAATGAGCAATCGGCATTAAAACATTATCATTCTCACAGTTCAAGATTCTGTTCAAGTAAATGAATATAAATAGATATATGTTGGTACAGACAGGCCACTTAGAGTTCAATCAAAACACATTTAGAATTGTTTCTATTAATTTGTCTTTCCTATGAAGTAGTAGCTGTCAAGGTGTTACCCACTGTCCCAATATGTCAGAAGGAGATGGATCATTCTTAGCAGTAACAGTGGCTCATTTGGGCTTCCCAGGTGGTGCTAGTGGTAAAGAACCTGCCAGCCAATGAAGGAGACATAGAGATGCAAGTTCCATTCCTGCGCTGGGAAGATCTCCTGGAGGAGGGCGTGGCAGCCCACTCCAGTATTCTTGCCTGGATGATCCCCATGGACAAAGGAGCCTGGCAGGCTACAGTCCATTGATGGCATGACTGAGACACAACTGAAGCAATTTAGCACGTACACAAGCAGGGCAATTATTGGGCTTCCCTGGTGGCTCAGATGGTAAAGAATCTGCCTGCAATGCAGGAGATGCAGGTTCTATCTCTGGGTCAGGAAGATCCCCTGAAGAAGGAAATGGCAACCCACTCCAGTGTTCTTTGGTGAAGAATCCCATGGGCAAAGGAGCCTGGTAAGCTACAGTCTATGGAGATGCAAAGAGTCATACATGACTGAGTGATTAACACTTCCACTTTTGAGAGTAACTATTAGAATGTGAGGGGAGCAGACAGCATTACTTCCTGGAGAAGAGAGATAGACTAGAATCTAGGGGAGAGTGTATGCAGTTGAAATATGCCTCCCATGTGATATGCACCCCAAGTCAACAATCATGCCCATTATAGTAATACAAATTGACTTCTATCACTTGATGAAGTAGATGTATTGAGCCTCACCACGGAGAAAGATACTAGTGATATAGATGTCTGAGTAGCTTTGACAATTTCACATCTATAGAAAAATAAATGACCCAATCAAAAAATGGGCCAAAGAACTAAACAGACATTTCTCTATAGCTTTTACTAAATTTTTTAAAATAAATCATCAGATAAAAGTTTATCATGTTCTCTAGACTTGTGTTATCTATACATGGATTACCTCTTGTTATTTCACATCCCCCAAATAATAAGGTATGTGTGTCAATACTGTTTTATCTAATTATGAATTGTGTCAATATTTTTCCCTTACATTTTTGTCTGTTTTCACTAAAGGATGGGAACCATGTCCATGCAACATTCACTGCCTGTTACCAGGTTTCAAATCTTTTGATACTACATTCTCTAGGGTATCCATGAATCTGTGTGGCCATGGCTTAGTGTTCTATGAATTCCTGGTGACCTACGCACATCAAATCCTCTTTGAGAATCAGTGGATACAGTTTGAGGGGTGTCTCCTAAAGCCTAGCTGCTGGCTATACTACCCAGTTAAAGGGCTTTTGCAGCAATGTGCCAAGAAATAATCATTATGGTGAACTTTGATACACTTTTAGAGCCAATATCCAAGTTTGTTCCTGTAAGTGCTAGAATGCTCTATGTTTTTCTCTTTCCCTAACTACCTCCTTGGTAGTAAGGATACTCCAAGGGATTCTGAAAGTTCTGATGAAGCAGGAGATAACACATAGCAATTTTATATATCTTTATCCATGAAGTAGGGATTAAAGAATACACTAATTTTAGAAGAAATTTTCCACAGTTGCACATTTGCTCATGCAAATAAATGAAATAGAAATTCTGGATGTATTTAAAACAGCAAATATATAGTTACTAGTTAGTTTGTCTGCTGTTAGATTACTACCAAGTTTGTAAGATACCACCAGATGAATGTTCCTAAAACAGTGCTTACATCAACCCAAAGCCTTAATAAACACAAAAACCAAACCCAGTGATTCCCTATTGATCACTGGGTCAACTGTGCATCAATTAACTGGTTCATTTATACATTCAATGCATATTCAACAACTACTACTTGACATAGTGCTAGGCAATATGGTGTGTATACATGTATGGTGGGTCAAGGTAAGAGGGAAAAAGGGAGATATAGAAATTAAATTAGTAGGGTTCCTTCTATCCAGAAGCTTACACTCAAATAAGGAAAATAAACCATATGCCCAAATAGCTACACTGTAACTATCCCTGAAGTGAAAAGGTACCAATAATATGAATTCCTTACAGTTTCATTTAAAGTTTTCCATAATTTGGTCTTATCTCTGCCATTGTTGGGCTTCCCAGGTGGCGCTAGTGGTAAAGAACTTGCCAATGCAGGAGACAGAGATGCAGGTTCAATACCTTGGTCTGGAAGATCCCCTGGAGGAGGGCATAGCAACCTATTCCAGTATTCTGGAGAATCCCATGAACAGAGGAGCTTGGCAGGTTATGGTCCATAGGGTCACAAAGAGTTGGACATGATTGAAGTGACTTAGCACACATGTACTACCATTGTTATTGGAACTTCACCAGGTATCTTCTTTTTTAAGGTAATTTGATATCTTTAATGCAAGCTATATTAATTCTTGCTACTCTGCCTTCTGTGCTATTTTCCCATTAGATCATAATCCCCCATTGCTTTCTAGACTTTTGAAGACTGTTTTTCATTTCCTCCATGAGGTCTAGAGAGAAGTTCATTTCATATTTATCTTCTTTATCCTTGACAACTGATACCTCTAACAATACTTATGCCAAAATAATAGTACTGAATATATATTCTGTATCTTCTAATGATTTCATTAATGAACATAATATCTCTTTAAGTAGGTTATATTCCTTACAGTGGTGACTGTGGCTTTAACTCCTTTTTTCACCTTATATAGAAGGGTATTAGTGTGTTAGTGGTTCAGTCATGTCCAACTCTTTGCAATTCTATGGACTGTAGCTTGCCAGGCTCCTCTGTCCATGGAATTCTCCAAGCAACAATACTGGAGTTGGTTGCCATGCCCTCCTTCAGGGCATCTTCCCAATCCAGAGATCGAATCCATGTCTCTCATGTCTCCTGCATTGACAGGCGGGTTCTTGACCACTAGCACCACCTGTTCATACTTAGTCAAACCAGTGGAACCAAAATGTCATAGATTTTTTAGCAAAGCAAAAATTCATGGTTTCTAAAATATATATTTTATTATATATACTATATATAGTAATTATATATATATGTTTTAGAGTCTGGAGTCTGTACCAGAGCTAGATTGCGTTATGCCCAGTCCAGTCTCTTTCATCTCTATACCCAGCTTATAGTTATCTCCTTTGTGAACTACTATTGTAGTTATAAGTACCATAGAGTTTAATATTTGTGTTAAACCAACATGATTTGAGACCCTATTTATATACAAAGCACTTGAGTAGCCACTCCACTCACATTTTCTCATTACATATGGTAACCCAATAAGGTAAACATTTTTATCTCAATTTTGCTGAGAATTAATCTAGGGCTCATAGAGATGCAATAATTTTAGCTCTTAGCAGTAGCAATTACCCATCTTCCCCAAGTACCATGGCAAGCAGTCGTGCATGCTTTCCTCGTACAACCTACACATAGCTTGTGGACAAATTGGACAAAATGGATGCTATTCTCCAGATATAAAGTATCTGTGCTCTGATCTCTGATTGCTCCTTCTGATCACAGAGGTGCAGGCAAACAGGTGATGACCATTGTTGTCACACCTTCCCGCATTGTTGCAAGTGCTTCCCTCTCTGCCTGAAATGATTTTCAGGGGATTTTAATGGATGGTGCCCTTCCTCTCCACGTCATCCTCCTTCATTTTTCTCTTTTCTCCCTTTTAAGAACCAGACATTAAGGATGTACAAAAGCAACTATATGGGGAAAATTAGAAAATGACTACATATCCCCAGGGAAAGGCATAAGCTCAGAAAAGATCTATAAGCTTAAACCTCAGGATAATCTTTAACACGAAGACAGGCTACATATATTACAATAAATAAATAAAACAAGAGTAAAATTCAACCAACCCTGAGTGAGATTGTTGTTCAAACATTATGTCATGTCCGACTCTTTGAGACCCCATGGACTGCAACACACCAGGCTTCCCTGTCTTTCATTATCTCCCCGAGTTTGCTCAAATGCCTATTAAGTTGATGATGCTATCCAACAATCTCATCCTCTGTGCCCCCTTCTCCTCCTGCCTTCAATCTTTCCCAGCATCAAGGTCTTTTGCAATGAGTTGCCTCTTTGCATCAGGTGGCCAAAGTATTGGAGCTTCAGCTTCAACATCAGCCCTTCCAATGAATATTCAGGGCTGATTTCCTTTATCATTGACTGACTTGATCTCCTTGTTGTCCAAGGGACTCTCAAGAGTCTTCCCCAGCACTATAATTCAAAAGCATAAATTCTTTGGTGCTCAGCCATTTTTGTGGCCCAACTCTGTCATCCGTACATGACTACCGGAAAAACCATAGCTTTGACTATATGAACCTTTGTTGACAAAGTGATGTCTCTGCTTTTTAATATGCTGTTGGAGAAGGCAATGGCAACCCACTCCAGTACTCTTGCCTGGAAAATCCCATGGATGGAGGAGCCTGGTGGGCTGCAGTCCACAGGGTCACTAAGAGTCAGACACAACTGACTGACTTCACTTTCACTTTTCACTTTCATGCATTAGAGAAGGAAATGGCAGCCCACTCCAGTACTCTTGCCTGGAAAATCCCATGGATGGAGGAGCCTGGTGGGCTGCAGTCCACGGGGTCACTAAGAGTCGGACACGACTGACTGACTTCACTTTCACTTTTCACTTTCATGCATTAGAGAAGGAAATGGCAACCCACTCCAGTGCTCTTGCCTAGAAGGATACCAGGGACAGGGGAGCCTGGTGGGCTGCCGTCTATGGGGTCGCACAGAGTCGGACACGACTGAAGCGACTTAGCAGTAGCAGCAGCAGGTTTGTAATAGCTTTTCTTCCAAGGAGCAAGTGTCTTTTAACTTCATGGCTGTAGTCACCATCCACAGTGATTTTGAAGCCAAATAAAATCTGCCACTGCTTCCATTTCCCGCTATGTATTTGCCATGAAGTGATGAGACTGGATTCCAATGTTCTTCGTTTTTTGAATGCTGAGTGTTAAACTAGCTTTTTCACTCTTCTCTTTCACCTTCATAGACACTCTTTAGTTCCTCTTTGCTTTCTACTATTTGTTGGTATCATCTGCATATCTGAGGTTGTTGATATTTCTTCTAGCAATATTTGTTCCAGAATGTGATTCATCCAGCCTGGAATTTCACACGATATACTCTTCATATAAGTTAAATAAACAGGGTGACAATATACAGCCTTGATGTGATCCTTTCCCAATTCTGAACCAGTCTGTTGTTCCATGCCTTGTTCTAACTGTTGCTTCTTGACCTGCACACAGGTTTTTCAGGAGGCAGGTGAGGTGATCTGGTATAACTATCATTTCAAGATGGAGAACATGATTTCCAGAGTTAACATATCATTATATTAAAATGTTTATTTTTCAACAAAAAATCACAAAGCATACAAAGAAACAAGAAAGTTATTAAAAGGAAATTAAAAGTTATTAAATGGCTAATTAAAAGGAAAAAGAATCAACATAAACTTTCCCAAAAAAGACCTGATGGCAGATCTACTAGACAAAAGCCTTAAAACAATTATCACGAAGATATTGAGAGAACTAAAGGAAGATGTGGAGAATATCAAGAAATCAGTGTATGAACAAAATAGAATTATAAATAAGGAGATAGAAAACCTAAAAATAGATTAAAAAATTCTATAGCTGAAAAATAAAGTAAATAACTAAAATAAAAATTTCACTGTTGGGATACAAAGGCATATTTGAGCAGGAAGGGAAAAAGAACTAACTAACTTGAACATATGACAATGGAAATTACCAAATCTGAGGATTAGAAAGAAAAATATTAAAGAAAAGTGAATAGGGCTTAGTAGACCTGTGGGATACCATCAAGTGGACAAACATATATATTGTGGGAGTCTCAGAAAGAGAAGAAATGCTGAGAAAAAAGGACAGACAGGATATTTGAAAAAGAAACTTTCAAGATGGCAGAAAAATCAGATGGGGAGGTCACTTTCTCCCTACAAATTCATCAAAAACCCATCTGCATGTGGAACAACTCCTACAGAACTTCTGAATGGCAGAGGACCTCAGACTTCCACAAAGGCAAGCCAATATCCTCAGAATAAAGTATAGCAAAGGATAAAAACAAAAAGGGAGACAAAGGATATCAGGATGGTGACCTGCACCTCAGGGAGGGAGTCATGATGGACGAAAAGTTTCCACACACTAGGAAAACCCCTCACAGGTGAGGTCAGGGAGAGCTTTGAGACTGTAGAGGGGAGCACAGCAACAAGTGCAGCAATAGGTAATCTGGAGGCAAAATGGAGAAAATTCACCACAGAGATTAGACAAGCATAAAAGTGGCCCACATGCCCGTGCCCACCCACAATTAGTGGGGGTGAGGTGCAGAGGCTCAGGCTTTGGAGGCTGGACCTCAGGGAGAGGACCACTGTTGACTGCTGTGAAGATATTCTGAGGGGGCTAGTATGACACAGCTGAGGGAGTCCAGAGAAAAGCCTGGGCATGCCAGAGAGGCAAAAGATCATTCCCAGGGAAATTTTAACAGTGTGCTCACAGAACACAGAACCCCACCTTAGCGAATACTTAAGAGGGGCGAGCTAGCTGCAGTCTGCAGATCCAGACATAGAGAAGCCGGTGTGAGTGCCAGAGGCAGAAGGCAGGGGGCCACTATGGTCTTGGCCTCAGGGATCACTGCTACCACCAATCTGTGAGTGGGCATGGGTTGCTGCCCATGTCTTCCTGGGAGCCTGAGCAGCTTGGCTCTGCCAAGGGTCCCACAAACCAGAGCCAACTCCCCTGGGGAAACCTCAGGTTGTGCAACTTCCCACAGATCCTAGGCACAGTGGGCACTCCCCACACACCCCAACGATGTCTGCCCTACTTCTCTTGCTCCCCAGCACAACTGAGCAAGTGACTCCTACTAAGCAGCTACTTTTGTCTCTTCATGTCTGGGTGGAAAATAGACACCAGAGGGTGGCCTACAACCAGAGACAGGCCCAAAACCAAAGTGAAACACCAGCGGCTGCATGAGCAAAGGAGAGAAAGGGAAGTTGCCCCTGTAGCCAGAGGTGCAGTGGATTAAAATTCCCACAATTAGCCTGAGACTGTGAAATTTAGGGGCAACTGTAGACTTTGAGAGCAAGTACAAGCTGGAGTAAGGTGAAATCTAAATCTCAGCTGACTCTACACAGCCAAAAACAGGTCCAGAGACATTCCTAGAAATATTGGATGACTTTCTGAGTAGGCAAATCGACTGGGCCAGGAAAACAAGAATCACATGGTGATTCTTCTCATTACACTCTCTATAGTTTTCCCCATCTTTTTTTTTTTTTCTCATATTGTTCTAATGTGGTTCTCTTTATTATACCCTTAATTTTTTTTTCATTTATTTTTATTAGTTGGAGGCTAATTACTTTACAATATTGTAGTGGTTCTTGCCATACATTGACATGAATCAGCCATAGATTTACATGTGTTCCCCATCCTGAACCCCCCTCCCACCACCCTCCCCATCCCATCCCTCTGGGTCATCCCAGTGCACCAGCCCCAAGCACTTGTTTCATGCATCCAACCTGGACTGGCGATCTGTTTCACACTTGATAATATAACAAATGTTAAACAGACATATATAGTCAAGAAATACAACAGAAGAAAAAAGATACGCAAAATCAACCCCAAACAATCAGAAAGTGGCAATAGGAACACATATATCAATAATTACATTAAATGTGAATGGATTAAATGCTCCAACAGAAAGGCACAGACTGACTGAATGGATACAGAAAGAAAACTCATATATATGCTGTCTACAAGAAACCCACTTCAGACCTCAAGACACATGTAGACAAAGTGAGATGATGGAAAATATATTTCATGCAAATGGGAAGCAAAAGAAAGCTGTAGCAGCAATCCTCATATCAGAAAAAATAAACCTTAAAATAAAGAAGATTATAAGAGATAAGGAAGGCCACTACATAATGATCAAGGGATCAGTCTAAGAGGAAGACATAACAATTGCAAATATCTATGCACCCAACATAGGAGCACCTCAACACATAAGACAAACACTAACAGACATAAAAGGAGAAATTGGCAGTAACACAATAATAGTAAGAGACTTTAACACCCCACTCACATCAATGGACAGATCATCAAAACAGAAAATTAATAAGGAAACAAGTCTTAAATGATACATTAGATGAAATGGATTTCATTGATACCTTCAGGACAGTCCAGCCAAATGCAGAAGAATACACCTTATTCTCAAGTGCACATGGAACTTGCTCCAGGATAGACCATACCTTGGGTCACAAATCAAACCTCAGTAAATTTAAGAAAATTGAATTTGTATCAAGGATCTTCTTCGACCACAATGCTATGAGACTAGATGTCAATTACAAGAAAAACAAAAAAACTGTAAGAAACACAAATACATGGAGATTAAACAACATGTTTCTAAATAAACAACAGGTTACAGAAGAAATCACAAGGGAAATTAAAAAAAAAAAAATTCTAGAAACAAATGACAATGAAAACACAACTCAAAACCTGTGGGATGCAGAAAAGCAGTTCTAAGACGGAAGTTTATAGCAATACAATCCTACCTCAAGAAACAAGAAAAATATCGAATAGACAACCTAAAGCAACTGGAAAAAGAAAAAAACCTCAAAATTAGTAGAAGGAAGGAAATCATAAAGATCCAAGCAGAAATAAATGAAAAAGAAATGAAAGAAGCAATACTAAAAATTAATAAAACTAAAAGCTGGTTCTTTGAAAAGTTAAACAAAATTGACAAACCATTAGCCAGACTCATCAAGAAAAAAAGAGAGAGCAATCAAATCAACAAAATTAGAAATGAAAAAGGAGAGGTTACAACAGACAATGCAGAAATACAAAGGATTAGAAGAGACTATGATGAACAACTATATGGCAATAAAGTAGATAACCTGGAAGAAATTGACAGATTCTTAGAAAAGTTTGGTCTTCCAAAACTGAGCCAGGAAGAATTAGAAATTATGAACAACCCTATTACAAGCACTGAAATTGAAGTTGTGATAAAAAATCTCCTGAAAAACAAAAGCCCAGGAACACATGGCTTCACAGGAGAATTCTATCAAACATTTAGAGAAGAGATAATGCCTATCCTTCTAAAACTCTTTCAAAAAATGGCAGAGGAAGGAACACTTACAGACTCATTCTATGAGGCCACCATCACCCTGATACCAAAACCAGACAAAGACAACACACACACACAAAAAAAACTTCAGGCCAGTAACACTGATGACATAGATGCAAAAATCGTCAACAAAATTTTAGCAAACAGACTTTAGCAACACATCAAAAAGCTCACCATGATCAAGTCGGGTTTATTCCAGGGATGCAAGGATTCTTCAATATAGGGAAATCAATCAATGTGATGCACCATATTAACAAGTTGAAAGGTAAAAACCATATGATCATCTCAATAGATGCAAAAAAAGGCTTTGACAAAATTCAGCACCTATTTATAATTAAAACTCTTCAAAAAATGGGCATAGAAAGAAACTACCTCAACATAGTAAAGGCCATATATGATAAGCCCACAGCAAACATTATTTTCAATGGTGAAAAACTGAAAGCCTTCCCTCTAAGATCAGGAACAAGACAAGGGTGTCCACTTTCACCACTACTATTCAACATAGTTCTGGAAGTCCTAGCTAGACCAATCAGAGAAAAGAAAATAAATGAAAGTAATCCAGATCATAAAAGAAGTAAAGCTCTCACATTTTTGCAGATGACATAATACTGTACATAGAAAATCCTAAAGATAGTATCTGAAAATTATGAGAGCTAATCAGTGAATTTAGCAAAGTTTCAGGATGCACAATCAATATACAGAAGTAATTTATATTTCTATGTACTAACAATGAAAAATCAGAGCAATTAAGGAATCAATTCCATTCACCATTGCGACAAAAAGAATTAAATATCTAGGAATAAATCTACCTAAGGAGACAAAAGAAGTGTATACAGAAAATTGAAAGACACTAATGAAAGAAATCAAAGATGACATAAACAGATGGAGAGATATTACATGTTGCTGAGTAGGAAGAATCAATACTATGAAAATGACTATACTACCAAATGCAATCTACAGATTCAGTGCAATCCCTATCAAATTACCAATGGCATTTTTTTTCACAGAACTAGAACAAAAAATTTCACAATTCATACAGAAACATAAAGGACCCTGAATAGCCAAAAAAGTGTTGAGAAAGAGGAACAGAGCTGGAAGAATCAATCTTGCTGACTTCAGATTATACTACAAAGCTACAGTCATCAAGACAGTATGGTACTGGCACAAAAACAGAAATATAGACCAATGGAACAAGATAGAAAGCCTGGAAATAATCCCATGCACCTATGAGTACCTTATTTTTTGCCAAAGGAGGCAAGAATATACAACGGGGCAAAGATAGCCTCTTCAACAAATGGTTCTGGGAAAGCTGGAGAGCTACATGCAAAAGAATGAAATTAGAACACTTCCTAACACCATACACAAAGATAAACTCAAAATGGGTTAAATACCTAAAGCTAATAGCAGAAACTATAAAACTCTTAGAGGAAGACATAGGCAGAAACACTCAATGACATAAATCAAAGCAAGATCCTCTATGACCCACCTCCTAGAGTAATGGAAATAAAAACAAAAGTAAACACGTGGGACCTGATTAAACTTAAAAACGTTGGCACAACAAAGGAGACTATAAGTAAGGTGATAAGACAACACTCAGAATTGGAGAAAATAGAAAATGAAACAACTAGCAAAGGATTAATCTCCAAAATATACAAGTAGCTCATACCAGTCAATACCAGAAAAACAAACAACTCAATCAAAAAATGGGAAAAAGACCTAAACAGACATTTCTCTAAAGAAGATGTAACATACAGATGGCTAACAAACACATGAAAAGGTGCTCAACATTGCTCATTATTAGAGAAATTTAAGTCAAAACTACAAAGAGATATCACTTCACACTGGTCAGAATGGCCCTCATCAAAATGTCTACAAACAATAAATGCTGGAAAGGGTGTGGAGAAAAGGGAACAGTCTTGCACTGTTGGTGGGAATATAAATTGATACAGCCACTGTGGAAGACGGTATGGAGATTCCTTAAAAATCTAGGAATAAAACCACCATATGACACAGCAATCCCACTCCTAGGCATATACCCTGAGGAAACCAAAACTGAAAAAGACACATGTATCCCATTGTTTATTGCAGCACTCTTTACAATAGCTAGAACATGGAAGCAACCTAGATGTCCATTGATAGATGAATAGATCAAGAAGTTGTTGTATATATACACAATGGAATATTACTCAGCCATAAAAGGAACACATTTGAATCAGTTCTAATGAGGTCAATCAACCTAGAACCTATTATACAGAGTGAAGTGAGTCATAAAGAGAAAGATAAATACCGTATTCTAACACATATATTTGGAATCTAGCAAAATGGTACTGAAGAATTATTTATAGGGCAACAGTGAAGAAACAGAGATAGATAATAAACTTATGGGCATGGGGAGAGGGTGAGATGTATGGAAAGAGTAACATGGAAACTTACATTACCATCTTAAAATAGATTAGCCAATGGGAATTTTCTGTATGGCTCAGGAAACTTAAACAGGGGCTCTGTATCAACCTAGAGGGGTGGGATGGGGAGGGAGATGGGAGTTTCAGAAGGGAGGGGATATATGTATACCTATGGCTGATTCATGTTGAGGTTTGACAGAAAACAGCAAAATTTGGTAAAGCATTTATTTTTCAATAAAAATAAATTAATAAAAAAGAAAGAAGAGGACAAGAAAATATCATAGGGTGATAGAAATGTACTATAGCTGGCTTGGGCAGTGTTGTGTATATGTGCCCAGTTGTTAGCCTTCATAAAATAGAATATTCAAGTGTTAATTTTAATGTATATGAATAACAAATAATTTTTAAAAGGAATAAAATATTGAAAAATTTAAAAAATTACATTAGAGGAAATCAATAGCAGAATAACTGAGGCAGAAAAATGGATAAGTGAGCTGGAAGATAGAATGGTGGAAATAATGGAAACAGAGCAGTATAAAGAAAAAAAATAAAAAGAAATGAGGACAGTCTCTTCTGAGACAACATTAAGTACCCCAAGATTAGAATTATATGGGTCCCAGAAGCATAAAACAAAAAGAAAGGGTATGAGAAATTTTTTGAGGAGATAATAATCAAAAATTCCCTAAAATGGGAAAACAAATAGCCACCCAAGTCCAGGAAACCCAAAAAGTCCCATACAGGATAAACTTAAGGAGAAACATGCCAAGACAAAAATTAATCAAATTTTAACAAAATTTAAACACAAAGAAAAAATATTGAACAACAAGGGAAAAGCAAGAAATAACATACAAGGTGATCCCCATAAGGATAACAGCTATTTTTTTCAAAACAAACAGGCCAGAAGGGAGTGACAGGATATTCTTAAAATGCTAAAAGGAAAAAAAAACCTACAACCAAGGTTACTTTATTTATCAAGGATCTCATTCACATTCAAAGGAAAAACAAAAGCTCTACAGAAAAGCAAAAATTAAGAGAATTCAGTACCACAAAACCAGCTTTACAACAAATGGTAAAGGAACTTCTCTAGAAGTAAACACAAGAGGAAGAAAAGGCCTACAAAAACAAAGCCAAAGCAATAAAGTAAATGGCAATAGGATCATGTGTGTGTGTGTGTGTGTGTGTGTGTGTGTGTGTAAATTGCTTCAGCCAGGTTTGACTCTTGCAACTCTATTAACTGTATCCTACAAGGCTTCTCTGTCCATGGGATTCTCTAGGCAAGAACACTGGATTGGGTTGCCATGTCCTCCTCCAGGGAATCTTCTGGACCCATGGATTGAACCCATGTTTCTTATGTCTCTTGCATTGGAAGGCATGCTGTTTACCACTAGTGCCATCTAGGAAGCCCCGGCAAGATTATATTACATTAAATGCAAATGGACTAAATGTTCCAACCAAAAGACACAGATGGACTGAATAAATAATAGTAAAATAATGACTACTGGGGCGGTCCTAAGATGGCAGAGGAATAGGACAGGGAGACCACTTTCTCCCCTACAAATTCATCAAAAGATCATTTGAATGCTGAACAACTTCCACAGAACAACTTCTGAACGCTGGCGGAGGACACCAGACACCCAGAAAGGCAGCCCACTCTCCTCGAAAGGAGGTAGGACAAACTATAAAAGACAAAAAGAAAGATAAAAGAGTAAGTGACAGAGACCTGTCCCAGGGAGGGAGTCGTGAAGGATGAGAAGTTTCCAAACACCAGGAAACCCTCTACTGGTGGGCCTGTGGGGAGTGTTGGAATCTCAGAGGGAAACATAACTGGGAGGGGGGGAAAAAAAAAACACAGAATACACGCCTAATGGCAACTCCCAGTAGAAAAGTAGCCCAGACACTCGCAGGGAGGCCCATTTTGCCTGGGTAAGGACCCAGCCTGAATGCCCTAAGGACAATCTGAGGGAGCTAACGTGAGATAGCAACAAAAACTATGGGATAGCCAGAGAGAGAGAGAAAGAGAACTTTACCATGAAAAGCTCTAACCTAAGGTGCAACCTGGCCTGCTCACAGGAGAAAGGATTGAGTGAATACCAGAGGAGAGCTAGCTGGCTGCAGAGTAGTCCATCCCCCTGAGAGTCCCAAACAGGATAAACCCAAGGTGAAACACCCCAAGACACATATTAATCAAATTAATGAAGATCAAACACAAAGAACAAATATTAAAAGTAGCAAGGGAAAAGCAACAAATAAAACACAAGGGGATTCCCATATGGATAACACTGATCTTTCAAAAGAAACTGTTAAGGCCAGAAGGGAATGGCGGGACATACATAAAGGGATGAAAGAGAAAAACCTAAAACACAGATTACTATACCCAGCAAGGATCTCATTCAAATGTGAAGGAGAAACCAAAAGCTTTATAGACAAGCAAAAGCTAAGAGAATTCAGCACCACCAAACCAGCTCTTCAACAGATGTTAAAGGATCTTCTCTAGACAGGAAACACAGAAAGGTTTATAAACTTGAACCAAAAAGAACAAAGTTAATGTCAACGGGATCAAACATCAATAATTACCTTAAATGTAAATGGGTTGAATGCCCCAACCAAAAGACAAAGACTGGCTGAATGGATACAAAAACAAGATCCCTATATATGCTGTCTACAAGAGAACCACCTCAAAACAAGGAACACATACAGACTGAAAGTGAAGGGCTGGAAAAAGATATCTCACGCAAATGGAGACCAAAAGAAAGCAAGAGTAGCAATACTGCTGCTGCTGCTGCTGTCGCTGCTAAGTTGCTTTAGTCGTGTCCGACTCTATGCGACCCCATAGACCCAGCCCACCAGGCTCCCCCGTCCCTGGGATTCTCTAGGCATGAACACTGGAGTTGGTTGCCCTTTCCCTCTCCAATGCATGAAAGTGAAAAGTGAAAGTGAAGTTGCTCAATCTTGTCCAACTCATAGCAACCCCATGGACTGCAGCCCACCAGGCTCCTCCATCCATGGGGTTTTCCAGGCAAGAGTACTGGAGTGGGTTGCCATTGCCTTCTCCAGTAGCAATACTCATATCAGATAAAAGAGACTTTGAGCACCCTGTCTCATGCATTGAACCTAGACTGGTGATCTGTTTCATATATAATAATACATATGTTTCAATGCTATTCTCTCAGATCATCCCACCCTCGCCTTCTCCCACAGAGTCCAAAAGACTGTTCTAAACATCTGTGTCTCCTTTGCTGTCTCTAATATAGGGTTATTGCTACCAGCTTCCTAAATTCAAAAAAAAATTTTTTTAAATAAAAAATAAAAAAAAAATAAATCAAGTGGACTATATTATGATCTTTTAGTTTTATTTAGTTTGTTTCACTTTTTCTATTTTATGTTCAATGCTCTCATTTCATTTAGTTTATGTTTTACAATCTCTGTCTTTTTTTTATTCTTTCTCAAGCCTTTATCAAGCATAGTAGAAAAGGTTTTATATATATATAAAATTTATAATATATATGTCAGAGAACTTATGAATTTTTGCCTATCTAAAATTTTTATTATATTTTGATTCCATTTGTTTTAGTATGAATAGAAAGGTAGATTTATAATTTATATTAACTCAAAATTTTGATATGATTCTATGCATTTTGGTATAGTTTTACTGCTAAAAGTTTTGAAAGTTTATTGTCTTAATGATTTAAAAAATTTTTTGAATGAGGCTTAAAATTTCTAATCCAATTCTGAGAAGATAAAGATACTCTGTTTTTTTAAAAAAACAGAATATTAACAAAGTGATACAGTATTGTTAGCTAAAGTATAGATTTTGTCCAAATTTCACAGAATTTTATGCTAGTGTCCATTATTTGTTTTCATATCTTATTTAAGACTCCACATTGTATTTAACTGCATTGAACAGCTTCAGCTGCATGCAGCAAATTCTAGTGAATTCTCTATTTTTATTTTACTACAAGCATTTTCTAATTTTACTTGTTACAGCTTCTTAGATACATCCATCATTTTAAAGTGGACATTTAATTTCCAAATACATCGGATTTTTAAAGCATCTTTGACATTAATTTCTCATTTAAATGCCTTCTCTGCAATCACCCTTTGTATTTTTTCCAGTCTTCTAAGTTTATTGATGTTTCCAATGGCTAAATCAAGGTTCTCTCTTAGTAAAAGTCATGTTGCACTTGAAAATATGTGGGTTATTTTCACATCTTTTGATATTATTCTCATAATTCCACAGTGATAAGAGAACATATTCTATATAATTTCAATACCTTTAGACCATCAAATTTTTGCACCTGCTCTTATGTCCTTGGATATGTTACAACATCTCCCAGTTTATAGTCTATAGGAACTTGAACAGAATTTGTATCCTACTGTTGTGTGAAAATTGTATAAATCTTAATTATTATGAATTGGTCCATAGTGCTTTTCAGGTCTATTATATCCTTCTACTTCTCTGCATATTTTTTCTATTAATTTTTAAGAGTTTGTTATTGAAACTGCAACTAAAATTCTTTATTTGCCTACTTAAAATAATTGCAATATATAGTGGAAATATATTTAAATTTTTCTGTATTTTTCAAGTCTCCTGTAAAGGTGTCATCATATTTTCATAATTTAAAAAATAAAAAAGAAGTAAAAACATTAAACACCATTCTAAATCAGATTTGTTTAGGAATTTAAGGATATTTTAACAAGTGAAATTGATCAATATAATATATCATATGATCATCTCAACTGATGCAGAAAAATCCTTTGGAAAAATATGCTTTTATGATAAAAATACTCAATAAACTAGGAATATAAGATGAAAGACTGAATTTTTTTCTTCTAAGACCAAAAAACAAAGCAAGGACATCCTCTTTCATCACTTCTTTTCATCACAATGCAGGAAATTCTAGTCACAGAAATTAGATTAAAAATATATATATATATAAAAGGCATCCAGTTTGGCAAAGAAAAGGGAAAATTATCTCTCTTTCCTGATGATATGATCTTATACATAGAAAACTATGATTCTACACTAAAACAATTGTTAGAATAAATTAACAAAGTAGCAGGATATAAAGTCAACATACAAAATTCTGCTGCATTCTGTACACTAACAATGAGTAATCTTATAAGGAGCTTAAGAAAATAATTTCAATTATAATAGCATGAAAAATAATAAAATACTTAGGAACCAACCCAACAAAGGAGGTTAAAGGGTTCTACAATGAAATCTACAAAACACTGCTGAAAAATTAAAGAAGACATAAATAAGTGAAAACACATCCCACACCCATGGATTGGAAGACTGAATATTGCTAAGATGTCAAGACTACCCAAAGTAATATACAGATTCAATGGAGTCTTTTTCAAAATTTCAGTGATAATTTTTGCAGAAATAGGAAACACATCCTAAAAATTACACAGAATGTCAAGGGATGCCAGATATTAAAATGATCTTGAAAAAGAATAAAGTGGAAGACTAACAATTTCTGGTTTCAAAACTAACTAAAAAGTGACAGTTATCAAAA
Organism: Cervus canadensis; assembly: GCF_019320065.1. NCBI lineage: Eukaryota > Metazoa > Chordata > Mammalia > Artiodactyla > Cervidae > Cervus > Cervus canadensis. The sequence goes on from NC_057419.1 coordinate 74,434,265, forward strand.
CATCAAAATTGGCATAAATACATTCATTCCTTTCTGCAAGGGATCCTCCCGACCCACAGATGGAACCCAGGTCTCTCAAACTGCAGGCAGATACTTTACTATCTGAGCCACCAGGGAAGCTCTATAAAAAGAATAAAAAGTCCAGAAATAAATTATCATATACATGGTCAGATAATTTTTGACAAAGATGCCAAGACAATTTAATAGTGAAAGCACTCTCTTTTCAAGCAATGATGCTGGAAAAATTGTATGTCCACATACAAAAGAATGAAGTCGGACACTTAACACTATCAACTCATGTGTGTCCGACTGTTTGTGATCCCATGGATTGTACCTCATTAGGCTGCTTTTTCTATGGAATTTTTCAGGCAAGAATACTGGAGCAAGTTGCCATTTCCTACTCCAGGGGATCTTCCTGACCCAGAGACTGAACCTGCGTCTCTTGCATCCCCTGCATTGGCAGATGGATTCTTTACCACTGTGCCACTTAACACCATATATAATATTTTTAAATGGATCAAAAACCTAAGCATAAAACTTAAAAATACAAAATTCTTAGAGGAAAACAGGACAAAAGCTTTACAATATTGGATATGGTAGTGGTTTCTTGGATATGATACTAAAAGCATAGGCAACAAAGGAAAAAGAAAAACACACACACACACAAATTGGACCTCATGAATTGTTTTAAAGCTCAGTAAAATGCAATATCAACAAAGTAAAAAGACAACCAACAGAATGGGAGAAAATATTAGCAAAACAGGTATTTGATAAGAGAATAATATTCAGAATATGTTCAGTTCAGTTCAGTCACTCAGTCGTGTCTGACTCTTTGGGACCCCATGAACCGCAGCATGACAGGCCTCCCTGTCCATCAAGAACTCCCAGAGTTTTCCCAAACTCACGTCCATTGAGTTGGTGATGCCATCCAAACATCTTATCCTCTGTCGTCCCCTACTCCCCCTGCCCTCAGTCTTTCCCAGCATCAGGGTCTTTTCAAATAAGTCAGCTCTTCGCATTAAGTGGCCAAAATATTGGAGTTTCAGCTTCAACATCAGTCCTTCCAATGAACACCCAGGACTGATATCCTTTAGGATGGACTGGTTGGATCTCCTTGCAGTCTAAGGGACTCTCAAGAGTCTTCTCCAACACCATAGTTCAAAAGCTTCAATTCTTTGGTGCTCAGCTTTCTTTATAGTCCAACTCTCACATCCATACATGATTAAAGGAAAAACCATAGCTTTGACTAGACAGACCTTTGTTGGCAAAGTAATGTCTCTGCTTTTTAATATGCTGTCTAGGTTGGTCATAACTTTCCTTCCAAGGAGTAAGCGTCTTTTAATCTGATGTATGCAATCACCCTGTGCAGTGACTTTGGAGCCCCCCAAAACTAAAGTCAGCCACTGTTCCACTGTTTCCCGATCTATTTGCCATGAAGTGATGGGACAGGATGCCATGATTTTATTTTTCTGAATGTTGAGCTTTAAGCCAACTTTTTCACTCTCCTCTTTCACTTTCATCAAAAGACTCTTTAGTTCTTCACTTTCTGCCATAAGGGTGGTATCATTTGCATATCTAAGGTTATTGATATTTCTCCCAGCAATCTTGATTCCAGCTTCTGCTTCATTCAGCCCAGCATTTCTCATGATGTACTATGCATATAAGTTAAATAAGCAGGGTGACAATATACAGCCTTGATGTATTCCTTTTCCTATTAGGAACCAGTCTGTTGTTCCATGTCCAGTTCTAACTGTTGCTTCCTGACCTGCATACAGGTTTCTCAAGAGGCAGGTCATGTAGTCTGGTATTCTCATCTCTTTCAGAATTTTCCAGTTTATTGTGATCCACACAGTCAAAGGCTTTGACATAGTCAATAAAGCAGAAATAGATATTTTTCCGGAACTCTCTTGCTTTTTCTATGATCCAGCCAATGTTGGCAATTTGATCTCTGGTTCCTCTGCCTTTTCTAAAACCAGACAGAACATCTGGAAGTTCACGGTTCACGTATTGCTGAAGCCTGGCTTGGAGAATTTTGAGCATTATTTTACTAGCGTATGAGATGAGTGCAATTGTGCGGTAGTTTGAGCATTCTTTGGCATTGCCTTTCTTTGGGATTGCAATGGAAACTGACCTTTTCAAGTCCTGTGTCACAGGAGTGGCCGAGAGGAGCTACCCCACGTCCAAGGTCAGGAGCGGCAGCTGTGCTTTGCTGGAGCAGCCATGAAGAGATACCCCACATCCAAGGTAAGAGAAACCCAAGTAAGACAGTAGGCACTGAGAGAGGGCATCAGAGAGCAGACAGACTGAAACCACAATCACAGATAGCTAGCCAATCTGACCACATGGACCACAGCCTTGTCTAACTCAAAATATGTGGAAATCTCCTAATGCTCAACAACAAAAATCAAATAACTTGGTTCAAAACAGGGCAATGGACTTAAATAGACATTTCTCCAAAGAAGATAGAAAATAGCCAATACGTGAATGAAAAGATGCTCAATTCACTAATCATTAGGAAAATGCAAATCAAAACTACAATTAGATTCCAGTTCACACTTGTATGTAGGTAGGAAGGCACCTACCAAAAAAATCCAGAATATAAGTGTTGTCTAGAATGTGTAGAAAGTTCGTATCCTTGTGCACTACTGATGGTAATATAGAATGGTATAGATGTTGTGGAAAACAATACAGCAGATCCTCAAAAAAATTAAAACTAAAATTACCACATGATGAAGCAATTCTGCTTCTGGGTATATACTGAAAAGAAATAAAAACAGGGTCTTGAAGAGATATTTGTAGATCTATGTTCATAGAAGCATCATTCACTGAAGCTAAAATGTGAAAGTAACCCAAGTGTCCATTGTTGGATGACTAGATAAGTAAAATGCAGTATATACATACAATGAAATGTTACTCAGCCTTAGAAAATGAGGGAATCCTAACATATGCTGCAACATGGAAGAAACTTGAGGACATTATGCTAAGTGAAAGAAGCCAGTCACAAACTGTATCATTCCACTATATAAGGTACTTAGGGTAGTCAAAGTCATAAATATAGAAAATAGAAAGTGGTTGTCAGGGGTTAAGGAAGGGGGAATGGGGAGTTATTGTTTAACAGGTAAGAGTTTCAGTTTTATAAGATGAAAAGAGTTATGGAGGTAGATGGTGGTGATGGTTGTGAATGTATTTAATGCCACTAATCTACACATTTAAAATGATTAATATGGTAAATTTTATGTTACGTGTATTTCACCACAATAAAAAATGAAGAAAAAGGCAATTTATTTTTTAGGTAATTTATGACTATTCAGACAAAGCACATAAATCTGTAAAGATTAATTATATCCATAGTAATTTTTATGTAAATTATAATTTATTATTTTCTTCTTGGGCTTTTTTTTTGTTTTTAAATTAACATAAAATGTCAGAGCTCTGAATATCAAGGAAATAGAATTTTTGTTATGAACATTTTCTTTGAGCCATGGATTACTTTCTGGAACCCATAATTGCCATAAACGTGTTCTAGTTCCAAGTTCTTCCAATTTTTATATCTGTAGCTTTGGACAACATATTTGTTTTTGAAGCCTTTGTTTCCATATTTTTATGTACTATATGTGATGATGACTTTAAATGGTAATTGTTAAGATTAAATATTGTGATAATGCTTAATGAAATGGTTAACCTTATATGTATATGAATGTCAGGGAATGTTTAACAGTAGGATTCCTGTGTGCTGTTTCCTATCTCTCTTTTTTTTTTTTTTTATTAGTTGGAGGCTAATTACTTCACAACATTTCAGTGGGTTTTGTCATACATTGATATGAATCAGCCATAAGAACATTACAGCATACTAACACATATATATGGAATTTAGAAAGATGGTAATGATAATCCTATCTCTCTTGAGCCCTCTGTTCCTTATTGGTCCATGCCAGGGGCGAGAGGAGCAGGCAAGCCGCTCCCAGGACGGAGATCAAAGAGATGGGATGCTTGCATAGGATTTCCTCCACTAGCTTTTCCATTTGGTGAAAAGGATTGTTTATGCCCCTCTTTTGATATGGATCACCTTTTGGTCTTATGGCCTCTATTGCTCCTTGCTTCGTGGGTAACTTGTAAAGTCTGGTCTCTTGATCTTTATCTGAAGAAGCTACCTTGTTTTACGGTATATATTCTCTTACAGAATTCAATAAAGAACCCTTGCTCCACCAGAGACTTGGGTCCCCATGTTCTTCTTTCTTTCTCTCTCTCTGTTTCTGGCTGATTCCCTGGAATGTGAATGCTGGCTGCCTAACCCAGGGAATATTAGCCTCTTTCCTTCTTTCACTTTCTTATCGTTGACTCCAGACCACCAGGTTCTGGTCCATTAAAGGACCCCAACATATGAGGAATTCCTAACACTGTGTGTTTTTTATATCTTCTACATCTAGAGTATATTAAAGGTCAGGGCTTATCTTAGATGAATTTTCAATATCATCACCCAAATGTTACTCAGGAATCTCCATCTTAATTCAAAACTATGGTATCACCACACACCTCCTTCCCTCTTCTCATTCTTCTCTAATTCCCAATTTGCTTAATGGTACCATTATTTTCCCATGTTGGAAAGTTGAAAAATATAGTAAACTTCACAGTAAACTTCCTCTTACATCAAATACTCCAGTAATTCCAACTGTTTTGTTATCATAGCTCTCAAATGTGTTCTCTCCTATCCATTCTTACTACTTACAGATTTATTTCAAGTCCTTTTGAATTAGAGTCTGGACTACCACGCAGGTGTGCTTTATTATCACTCCCTTATGCCTTCTCCTTAAATCCATCCTCCATACCACCATCAGCATTATTCCTCTAAATTAGATCATATTGCCACCATACTTAAATCTTTTAAGGGTTACCTATCACTCCTGGAGTGAAATCCAGATTTCCTACTGTGACAAATTTCCTGATTATTTTTCCAATCTCATTTCTCATCAGTCCCTGGTCACCATGGACTATAATGCATGCTAAGTACGGGCAGTTCCCCAAATGTGCTATGATCTTTCTCAGCTGACCTGAAGAACAGAAACTTGGGAATGGAAGGATCAATATTGCTTATAGAAGTGGGCAGCTTTGTGGATAAGGTAGGTCTTGAATTGAGGAAATGTACCAAAAACAATATGGGGCCTGTATATATAAGAAAAACTGTAGGGAAAAAGTGAGGGGACTCATATAGTTGGAACAAAGGGTTGGATTTAAGTAATAAAAAAATAAGCATACAGAGAGAGTGGTGATAAATTGATAAAGGACAGATATTATCAGTTTTCCTAGGTTAGCAAGGTTGAATGGGAAAATAGCAAGTTAAGCAAATAATGAACAATACTGATGAGTCTCAACTATTTTAATTTTGTTTACCACACTCATAAAACTATAACAATAATAAACAACAGTAACAATAAAATATTGATTGATTGTGGGTGGTATAAAACCTAGAGTGGTCATTACAATATTAAAAGCATCTATCGCAAGATTTGTCAAAAGTTAGATCATCTTCTGGAGAAGGAAACTTACACAAAAGATGGAAAGAATTTCTGGCTGAAAAATCTAACTGCACTTTTGAGTCATTAACAATATATTTGTATAGGATTGCTAGAAAGGACCATTTCCTAATTCTAGAGTCTGCCAGAAGCAAAGAAGATGAATGGGGCAATTGTCACAATATATGTTAAGGCAACATTGTTGGCCCCAAAGGACAATAAAGACATGGTAATGTAATGGGAAGGAGGATGTGAGAAAGAACATATAATAAATACTGCCCATGGAACTCTGCAATTTTTGAAGTTATTTGCTCATATCCTCAAAACCTTCTTTGCTGTGTCTTTGTCTTTTCCATCTCAACGTATTCTTTTCATTAATCAAGGGCGGAGGTTTTCTCTGCTACCTGTCTGGAGGTTGAGCTGCAATAATAGGGTAAAAAACAAACACAAAAAACTTGGGAGTTAAAAGTGGTAATGAAAGAAAAACATTTTAATCTTCAGACTACTTTAAGTAATTATTTAAAGAAAATATTGGGTATCATGAGCCTTGAAAGCTTCAAACCCATGCCCAAGAAGCTACTGTGATGACTTTACAATTATAGGCCTAATATTATATCTTAAAATACTAAAATAGAACCACATGAATGCTCATTTTGTAACCTAGATGTCTGCTAATATTAGGTTAACAAAATATTTACTATACTTGACACTTTTAATTACATATTATTAAAATATAAATATAATTAACTCCAAATTTTTAATTTTAGGTTATGATTTTTGTTTAATAGCTATATGATCATAAAAAATTACTTCAGTACATAATGCCTCAGTTTCCTCATCTGTAAAATAGGGATAATAGGGAAAATTATGTAACATCATAGGGCTGTTAGGATTAAATAAGCTAATATATATGAAACTCAAGAATGCATTTCAGACAGTGTTATTAAATGTTGGTTATTAAATAACTGTCTGAAGATTTACCTTAAATTTTATGCATTTTCCAATTTCAATATTGATGTTTCTCTAATATTTTATGTCTTATCATATTCTGTTTATAAACTATATTCAAGAGTAGTATGAAGTCATGAAAATAATCATATTGAGAATTGGATTTTTTCTGAACTTTTGCTTAAAATTCTCACAATTAACAAATCTTAGTCAACTTTTTTCAGATTCATAATATTGTGAAAGTATTTAGAAATGACCTTTTAAGGGCCTAGAGCAATTCTTTGCTTGTCTGATTATCTACTATTATGCAGTTAGGTTGAATGAAATGTGCTTCTTGGCTGTGACCTGTAGACATCGGCAATATAGCATTTATGAGATGAAATAAAATAATGCTAGTGCTGGTTTCTTCTGTTGTTTACACTTCACTTATTACTTGACTAACCATATTTTATTCAGGATCTACCAAAATAGCAGGTGTGAATAAATGTAGATTGTTCCCAATTTATAAATAAAAGTTGTATTCCAGAAATTCATTTGTAATTTAATCATTTGTAATAAAATTATTTTCTTATTAAAGTTACCATAAAAACTTAGATGGCAATGGCCCTTAAAGTAACACAAAAGCAGAGGAAGTTATATGTGGGGGGTGTGTGTGTGTGTGTGTGTGTGTACAGACTTTCTGTGAGATACGGGTAAAAAGGAGGTGATTGGGGATATATTAGGAGGTCAAGCTTCCAGAGTCAGCAGCTATGCAGTAGAGTTGGCTCAGAACAGCTTGATAGAATAGTTACTTTCTGAGTGGAGTAAGAAGGTCAGGGAAATAGAGTGACCTCAGAAAAGGAAAAACATAAGCTAGTGGTAAATAGCGGTAAATAAGTGAATGTCTATTAAAATAAGGTGCTTATATTTTTGGTAGTTACAACTTTGAAAAGTCTGAAATTGTGTTGTATGTATGTGATGAGATAAGGGAAGATCAGGAATACAAAGAAAAATATTTCTTTTACAAATGAACCTAGATTAGCCAGAACATACTGGGATTCAGCAATGTGAAAAAACAAAGTAAGGATTACTGCGATCATGTTTATTATTCCACAATATCACTCTTTCTCCATATAACATTATTTCCTTTGCCTTCTCCAATATACTGCTTTCTTTCTGCTGCCTTCTTATCCCCACGCTTCATTTCATTGAAGAACTGTACTAAACTGGATAAACAGGTTTTATCCTTTAAACATCCACTTAATGAACCCAGGTATCCTTAGAAGTAAATTGGTTGACTTGATTCATGAGAGATTTCATACTTTGCTTGTTTAATCACTTCACATTTATTGTCTTTGACATCCAAATTCAGGCTTTAAAACTTTGGAAAATTTAGTCTATTACTTGTCCCTCTAAGTAGAAAATGTAATAAATTTAGACACAGCTGCCTTAGGTTTTTCAAACTGGAACACATGGCAGATTATACAGATTCTGCAGTTGTCGAGTGCACACTTGTATCACTGCAGCAAACATTTTTGGAATTTAAAATTCTAGTGAAATCTTTTTGAGAATAAAATGCCTCTGTAGTCAATTATTTAAGATATATGATGCTGAATAACATACTGTCTTTAGGTTCTCCCAGTTTAGTCCTTACCAATATTTGGACTCAAGCTGATGTGGTCTGGCTTTCTCTATGTGTCTAGATATAAAACATCATTGATCCCATTGCTATATTTGGGGGGGCTGGGCCAAAGAACTTGAGCCATTAGGGAAAATATATATCCCGAAATTCCTACAGAAAGAAGGTTATTGGCAAATTTTCTGCAAAAGGGGCAGTAACAAAGTGCTCTTTACTTTGAGCTTGGGGCAACTGGTTCTCCTTTGGATTGCTCACCAGAGTCACTGTAGGTTTTATGGCTGGCTCAGAAAACTACACAATAGTGCAGATATAGGAAAGAGGCGGGATTCAATCTGAAACCTTGATCTTTAGCTGATTAACAATCATTTTCTCCCAAATTATTCAGAGAGCAGCAGGTCACATAGTCAGCAGAAGGGACATTGTTGATTTGTTCAATATTATTTTGTTATATTCATTTTGAGATCTTTTACTGATTCATCCCAAAAGGAGTTGACTCTATCACAATTGAACACTTTGAGGACCCTATCCTATATGACAAGGAATCCAGCAATAAGACACCATGGAAGCACTTTAGTATTATAAAGAAATAATATCAAATTGATGTATAAGAGAGTGACTTTATAAAAAAGTTTGGTGCACAGATGGCCTCATTAAAGTAGCTTAACAATTAACAGACCTTGATTAAGTTGCCAGTATCTTTGGGTAGGAGATGATTTGGCTGTATCTTAGACTGCAAATCCCCAGAAAACATGTCTTCCACTGAAACAAAACACAACAAATTCCTAAAAAGCTAGGAATGGAAAAATAGTTTATTTGCATGTAAATATATTTAATTAAGAAGCTATTAGGCAAGATATTGCTTTGATTATTTGGAATATGTGGGTACTATATTTATCTGCCTAAAGGATTGGCTTAACTAAAATTTATTTCAATAAATATTAAGCAGATGAATCAAACTTATTCATATACATTCCTGGCTATATAAATGGAAAAGAAATAATATACTAACTAGACCATTTTGAGTTGAAAGTATGAAAAATTTTGGCCACTTTGAAGACATACTGCAAATTAAGCCTTTCTTAAACAAAGACTTCCTCAAATACTCATGATACTTATAAACAAAATCATTTTTGTGGTTAATTTTTGAAGCATTTACTAATTCAAGAGAATTTTGGTGCAAAAAACATAACATATTTGATTGGTATTTTCAGACACTACTGCTAGGAAGGTCTGAATAACTCTATATTCACACAACTCTCATTATAATAGACTGTACTATGTGAAAATTTTTCTTCAGTGTCACTACTAACTCATCTTTGTACTTTAAAAAAAATCTACCATAAATTTGAAGTGTCACCACTTTGAATGACCTTAATGCAACTCTTCTGTACATTTGGACCTGTCAAGGACTTAAGTTAATTAAATCCTTGAGCAAATTTTATTAATAAATCAAAGCTATTTTCACAGTTTAAGAAAGGCAAATTACTAATTTTATCTTTTATATGGAATCAGATTGTTTCTGCAGAATTGTAACTAGATAACTTATCAAATGACTGTAGACTCTGAGTAACATAGTTCTAATACCACTATCCATGGAAGTCAATGATAAACTTCACATAAAGCAACCAACATATTTTACATACCCCAGTTTAGGAAACAGCTCTTAGATATTACGATTTGAACTGCAAAATGTTAGCTACCTTCCTTAACTAGTAAGCTAAAACTTATAATCAGATTTTCATTTAGCTAAAACATAAAAGCCGCAAAATAAAGCATATTTACATGCTTTCATACTGCTGTAAAATTTCATTTATGAAAAACACCTGGAGAAAACATCTCTTTTTTTTCCCCTCTAATGTTAAGTCTTGTATCTGAGCAATATTATTTTTATTATCACTGGCCAACATTAGCATTACGTTTACCTATAGAGAAGCTATATATTCATACTAAGCAATTACAACTATTTCCTGGGAGGTGTGTTCTCTTGGGAAAATCACAAAATTCTCCTCTATTAAAGTACAGGAGCATTAAGAAGATACTGATTTTATACTTTCATTTTGGTTATAAGAATATATGCCTTATTTTGAATATACAGTTAGTTTCACTGACACATCCTAATAGAAAACAGTTATTTCAAGTTGCACACTTATGAACACAGACACAACAATTCAAATTAAGCATATTTGTTCATCACGTCTAATGAAGTATAACAAGGCTAAAATTCCAAGCATACTAAATTATGTCTCAATGACAACATCTTGGTAAAGTTTCATCAAAAAGAATATTACTTGGTGCTGGTCAAGCAGCAATCTTTGCGTATGAAATTCAGAGTGCTGGAAGAAACATTTGATAAAGACATTAAAATATATTAGTTTTACTTATTTTCAGGGGAAATAAGATAAAGTAAATTTTAAGTCAAAAGTATCAAAGGTTTGGGGTTTTTTGCTCCCCAATATAATTTCATCTAATTAATTTAAATTTTATTTATTTAAGTGGGAGATTAGAATATCATGACTAGTTCTGAACAACCTTCTTCATAAAATGGGATTTTTTGAGAGATAGTTGTTTTAAAATGTCTTGATCCATGGTATTTAAAGTTCATTTAACTATATTTTCTCTCTGCACATATAAGGAAAGAACCAACACCAGGCCATGTACAGGTGGCCATGTACAGGTGAGAGGAAGTAGGTAAAACACTACTAGATTTAGATCGTAAATCTACCACTTGATAAAGTGGTAGATTAACCAGTCACAGTGCAATCAATACCATTTTCCTATTTGTCAGTTGTTTAGCAGCTTGATCTTTTAAATGGAAAACCATGTTGTTGGCTACAAGGTCAAAGGAGGAGTAATATTGGACACCTTGTCTCCTGTTTTCCATGGTTTGAATATCCAAGTAAATAAAAATAGAGTTTTTAAAATCCTGTTCCAATGTAACCCTCTGAATTGTAGGAAATGTAGAGAAAATAAAATCTACATTTGTATAAACTTACCTTAAAAAACTGATTCACAGCACCTGATACCATGACAAACTTCACAACATCTGGTGGTTCAGCTTCTACTATAATATCAAAACTAGGGAGTGGAATATTTGAATTGGAGTGAAAGTTTAAGCTGGCAATTTCCTTGATAACAATGGGATTCTGGACCTCAGAGAAATCTTTTAAAAAGCCAGATTCCTTGGCATCAAGGACATCCTTGAACTCAGTAGTATGCTTAAAACTAACAGAATCCATGGGGCCAGGATAATCTTTGAAACAGGCACCAAATTTGTAGTCATCAAAAATTGTATAACTCCTATCAAGCTTAGGTGGATTAGAAAATTTAGAGGTGGTCAACTTTTCAGGAGTAGAAATATAGTTAGTGCCAGCAACAAAAACTGAGGAGTTACTATAAACAATATTAGGAATAGAGGAACTGGGATTGATTTCCAATTTGGTCTCAGAGAGATTACTAGCATTGCTGGTACTAGAATTATGATAAGTATATAGGATATGATAATTGGGGTTGATGACAAATTTGGAGCCAATGATTTGAGTAAATCCGGGCTCATGGTTAGTGTCTGAGGCACAGTTGGTATAAGTAGGGCTAATAGCACTAGTGAAAATAGTGGTGTAACTGGTGTCAGTGACATTGACAGTGCTAGAAGTAGAGCTGGGACTGGCAGCATAGCTATTTCTGGCAATATAGTTGGGGTTATCTACAAAATTAGCACCTACTGCATGGGTAAATCCTGGGACATATTCAAGGTTTGAACTAGTTACATAGTTGTGGCCAGCAGCACTGATGGATTTTGTTTCATAGATGGAGTTAGCATCCTTGTTAGGACTAAAAGCAATATTGTAACTAGTAGCATTACTAAGCCTGGCATTATAGCTAGAATCAGGGTGTTTTTCAAGGCCAGAGCTATTATTATTGGGACCAGGGCTATTATTGTTGAGGCCAGGGTTATTGTTGTTTAGGACAGGGATATTATTGGGTCTAAGGCCATTAATGTTGGGGCCAGAGACACTGCTGCTGAATCCAGGACTGAAGGGATGCAGTCTTATATTTTGGGGTCCAGAGCCATTGTTCTGGAGGCCAGATTCATTAATGTTAGGGCTTGGTGCATTGTTGGGGCCAAGTTCATTGTTGAGGCCAATGATACTGCTGGAACCAATGCTGAAGCCAGCACCCTTGCAGGAACCAGAAGTGCAGTCTGGGCCAGCTCCATTTTGGAATCCAGAGGTGTAGTTGGGATTAGAGTCATTATTGGAGTCAGCAGTACACTCCTGATAAACATCAATATCTAGGACAAAGACATTTTTTGAATTGTTGGCGTGTTTGTTTTCCTCAAAATCAGTGTTACATTTGGAGTTAGCATCATTGTTAGTGGCATTACCAATGTTAGAGTCAGGTTCACTGTTGGATTCAGTTCCACTGTTAGAGTCACCATCACTGGTAGAATCAGCTCCACTGGTAGAGTCAGCATCACCACTGGGATCAGGCTCATTGCTTGTGTCTGCATCATTTTCAGCATTACTATCTTTTGGATCAGTGTTATCAGGGTCAGACTTATCTTTGGGATCTTTCCTGTCTTTGGTATTGCTTTCATCTTCAGGGTCTGTTTCATCTTCAGGCTCTTTCTCATCTTCAGAATCTGTCTCATCTTCATGGTTTGCGTCATCTTTAAAAAGAGGCTTGTCTTTGGCCTTATCTTTGAGATTGCCAGTATTGACCAGTTTAGTCTCATCAGGATTGGCCTCATTTTCAAATTTGGCAGTAAATTTAAACTTACCATCGCTCTCAAGGCCAGCAACGCTGCTGGTGTGGATGACATTGCCTGGGCCAGGGGTTCTATGGTGGCTGATATTATTTTGAGGATTCATTGGAAAGGTATGAGTAACAGTAGAGCCCATGAGATTTTGGAGAGCTGAGCAACTTTCAGAGTGTAAAAAAGAAGTTGAGCCCAAAGAATATTTATAATCCTCCCAGTGGAAAGGGCAGCGGATGCCCACAGGTTGCTCAGGATCCAAGGATCGAGATAAAGGGCTGTTCCGAGAAGTCTTGTGGTGCCTACTAGATCTGGAACTCAGAGAATGTTTAGAATCCAAGGGAACTTGGAGATGTAAAGGACAGTCAGAGTCTGAATCATCATCAGAATTAATGAGACACTTATGAAAAGAAAAATTATTGATTTGTACAAAACATTTAGAACATATAAGAGCTCCAGTGTCTAAAGTGTATGTGTTATTTCTGTGAGTCTTGGGGCATACAGCAAACCAAGGGCTCATGGAAGTAGGGTGGTAGACAGGCACCAAAAATTCAGAGGTATAACCCTGAGGATTTAGGAAATGAATAGGACTAATTTGACACCTGGAACTCTGAAATCTCTGTTGGTATCTATAGTCTGTGTAACAACTCTTACAGACAGAAATTTTGTGGCTGGCATTTCTGTGATGCTTCTTATCCATGAAAGTATTTGGGTTTGAAAAAATGTTGTGGCTGTGCTTTCCCATTAACTTTTGCTGTGAGTCTTGCTTATCACTCAGAGTTGGTGACATCTCTTTGAATCTTACAGTCTTGTCATCACTTGGGTATCTTACAAGCTGAATTCTGGACACTGCTAGAAAGAGAAGAGTAAAATATGAGCAAGAACAATGAAAAAAAATTGACTTTGACAAACAAAATACACATCACACACACACAAATCTATGCAAAAGAAAAAATTCCATTTCCTTCAATAGGTTCTTACTATTGGATATTTCAAAAGGAAGCCATGATCCTACAGTTTCTGCTCAAACAGGTGTCATATTGAGCTTATTAAGACAAAAAAATGAAACATGGTCATTTATCTCAGATTTTATTCTCTTCAGATTCAGGGAGCTTAATCTTTAGTTTAAATATGAATTCATTGGCATCATTTGGCCAAAATAAAACTTGCTTTTCACATATTGGATACTGCATATCTATATTAATTTTTTTTTTAATTTTTTTATTAGTTGGAGGCTAATTACTTCACAACATTTCAGTGGGTTTTGTCATACATTGATATGAATCAGCCATAGATTTACAAGTATTCCCCATCCCGATCCCCCCTCCCACCTCCCTCTCCACCCGATTCCTCTGGGTCTTCCCAGTACACCAGGCCCGAGCCCTTGTCTCATGCATCCCACCTGGGCTGGTGATCTGTTTC
>NC_057419.1:74452537-74509817 GCF_019320065.1 Cervus canadensis
AAATGAAAAAAAAAAAAAAGCTGGGGTAGCAATGCTTATACCATATGAAATAGATTTAAAACAAAGATGTAATAAGAATCAAAGAAGGACATTACATAATAATAAAGGGATCAATCCCACAAGAAGATACCACAATATTAAATATATATGTACTGAAACACAGGAGCACCTAAATACATATAGCAAATATTAATAAAAATGAAAGGAGAAATTGACACTAACAAAATAGTAGTGGGAAATTTTAACACCCCAATTACATCAATAGATAGATTATCCACTATCCAGATAGAAAATCAAAAAGAAAACACTGGCCTTAAATGACACATTGTTGTTGTTATTGTTTTTTAGTTACTAAGTTATGTCTGACTCTTGTGACCCCATGGACTGTAGCCTGCCAGGCTCCTCTGTCCATGGGATTCTCTAGGCAAGAATACTGGAGTGAGTCACCATTTCCTTCTCCAGGTGATCTTCCCAACTCAGAGAGCAAACCCACATCTCCTGCATTGGCAAGTGGATTCTTTGCCACTGAGCCACCAAGGAAACCCAATTTGGTAACATGTCTATCTAAACCATTTGTCCATTTTAAATTTAGTTTTTTCTTATTATTGAGTTTTGAGTATTCTTTTTATATTCTAGATACAGTGCTTTACCAGATATATGAGCTGAAAATCGTTTTCATGGTGTATAGCATCCTTTCATTCCTTTACAATTTTCTGGAAAATGGAACTTCTAAATTTTGTTGAAGTCCAATTTTTATCAAATGTTTCTTATATGGATAATGGTCTTCTTGTACTAAATGATAAATCTTCATATAACTCAAGGTCACAAAGATTTTTCTTCATCTAGTAGTATATATTTTTAGGATTTATATTTAGTTCTATTCTCCATTTGAGTTAATTTTGTATATGATACAAGAAATGAATTAAAATTAACATTTTTTCTTTTGTACTTTGATATCTAATTTTCCCAACAACATTGGGTGAAAAGAATATCCTTTCTTCATATCAGTTCTTCTCTGATAGCTCACTTGGTAAAGAATCTACCTTCAATGAAGGAGACCCAGGTTCAGTCCCTGGGTTGGGAAGATCCCCTGGAGGACAGAATGGCTACCCACTCTAGTATTCTTGCTGGGAGAATTCCATGGACTGGGGAGCCTGGCAAGCTACAGTCCATGGGGTCTCAAAGAGTCAGACATGACTGAGTGACTTTCACTTTCAAATAAATAAAACCATGGGTCTCTGGCCAACTGATTTTTGATAAGGATGCCAAGATCATTCCATGGGGAAATAATAGACTCTTCAAGTGATATTGGGTCAACTGGACATCCACATGGAAAAGAATTGTTCCCTAACATGACACCATACACAAAAAGTAATTCAAAATGGATCAAACTACCAAATTTAACAATTAAAATTATAGTATTCTTAAAAAAATGTGTAAATCTTCACAATTTTGGATTTGGCAAGTGATTCTTACATATGACATCTATATTATGAGTAGAACAAAGACAGGTAATTTTGATGTCAACAAAATTTTTCAAATTTGTGCTTCAAAGGACACCATGAATAAAATGAAAAGACAATCCACAGAATGGAATAAAATATTTGCAAATCATATATATGATAAAAATATGTTTTCAGGATATATAGAAACTCATAACTCAATAACAAATATATATATATATGTAAAAATTAGGATCCTAGTAGACATTTATCCAAGAAAGATATATAGGCGCCAAAAAGTACATAAAAAGATGCTCAACATCATTAGTCATCAAGGAAATAGATGTCAAAACTACTAATTTAATATTATTTCATAACCACCAAGATGGCTATACAGAAGTCAAATAATGACAAATGTCAAGGAGGATGTGGAGAAATACGAATCCTCATACACTATAGGTGGGAATATAAAATTATGCAGTCACTTTGGGAAAAATCTGCAGTTCTTCAAGCAATTAAACATCAAATAACCATATGATGCAGCAACTCCATTCCTAGGTATATATCCAAGAGAAATGGAAATATACCTCTATGTAAACAAATGTTCATAGCATCGTTATTCATAATAAGAAAAATGTGTAACTAACTCATACATCCATCAACTGACAAATATCTAAACAAAATGCAGTATATCCATACAATGGAATATTACTCAGTCATGAAAAGAATGAAGTACTGATACATGCTACAATATAGATTAACCTTGAAAGCATTATACAAATTAAATGAATATAGTTACAAAAGTCTATGTATTATATGATTCTGTTCATATGAAATGTCCAGGACAGAGGAATCTATAGATACTTAAGTAGATCAGTGGTTTCTTAAGACTAGAGAGAAAATTATACAGTCACTTTGGAAAAAAGACTGCAGTTCTTCAACTGTAGGCAGTTGACGGAGTAAGCAGGTGATAACCACAGAGTATAGTGTTAACTTCTATGGTGATAAAAATTATCCAAAACAGTTGTTATTGTTGTAAATATCTATACTTAAAACCATTACTTGTGTAGCTTAATTGGCAAATTATATCTCAATAAAGCTGTTAAAAAATACCCTGGGCAAAAAACACCCTGGGAACTGATAACTCTAGTGAGCTTTCCTGGTAGACAACATTTCATACATATCATCATAGTTTTTGGTAGATAAATTAGATGAGTCTTGTGTGACTCCAATGGGAGTGGACTTTAGAACCTTGTATTAACACTTAGTTTCCACTAGACTTCAAAACATATGCCCTTTCCTTTTATTAATTTAATTTTATTTTTATCCTTTCATTGTAATAAATCATAGTTTTGAGTATTATTATGTGCTGAGTTCAGTGAATCCTCCTAGAGAATTATTGGACTTGGATATTGTCTTAGAGATCCCAAATACAAGAAGTCGGGCTTAAAATTTTCTAAATATTGAATAAAATATATAAAATCCTTTGGTAATTTCTATTGAATATACTCACCTTTGTTATCAATTTGTTGCACAGAGTGTCGTTCTTCAGTTTCCTTTCTTTGGCTATGTGGAGGTGATAGAAAAATAGGCCTCCAAAAACCTATGAACATATTATATAGACTCAATTATTTTCCAATTCCTAAAAAGTAAGATGATTATAGAAGGTAAAATTTTATACTATATGATTCTGAAGTGAAAAAACATTTCTGATAATACTATTTTTCTTCAAATATATCTATTAGTAATAGTGATCCAATTTTCACGGAGTTTATTAAAGCAATATTGAAAATGAACATTAACAGTAGTCCAGTATATACTGGTAATATTTTTGCCCCATATAAATATTCAATAGATTCTCAGTTAACTCTCTAAAAGAATTTGTAGCGAGTTCTTGACCTAATTAATGAAATACTTGGTATAAAATTGGCTAATAAGCACCTATGGGATGAATATTATCAAAACACAAAAAGTGACAAGTGTTGGTGAGGATGTGGAGAAATTAGACCCTTATGAACTGTAGGTGGGCAGGTAAATTGGTACAGTAATAATAAAAAAAAAACAGTATGGCAGTTCCTCAAAAAATTAAAATTAGAATTACTTTA
Organism: Cervus canadensis; assembly: GCF_019320065.1. Classification (NCBI taxonomy): domain Eukaryota; kingdom Metazoa; phylum Chordata; class Mammalia; order Artiodactyla; family Cervidae; genus Cervus; species Cervus canadensis. The sequence continues at coordinate 74,456,085 of NC_057419.1, forward strand.
CATGCCAACAACTCTACTTCTGAGTACATACCCAAAAGAATTGAAAGCAAAATCTCCAAGATACATTTTTACAACCTTATTTGGCATTATTCACATTAGCCAAAATGTGGAAGTTACCCAAATGTCCATCAACAGCTAACAGACAAGCAAATTGTGGTATATCCAACAGTCTTTAGCCTTAAAAAGCGAGAAAATTCTCACACATGCAACAATATGGATCAACCCCAAGGACATTATGCTAGTTGAAAGGAGCCATGCACAAAAAGACAACTACTGCATTTGAGATTAATATTTATATTAGATACTTCAGTTCAATTCAGTTCAGTTGCTCAGTCATGTCCGACTCTTTGCGACCCCATGAACTGCAGCACTCCAGGCCTCCCTGTCCATCCCCAAACCCATGTCCATTGAGTTGGTGATGCCATCCAAGCGTCTCATCCTCTGTAGTCCCCTTCTCCTCCTGCCCTCACTCTTTCCCAGCATCAGGGTCTTTGCTGGGATACTTAGACTAGTCAAAATTACAGAGACAAAGAGTATGATGGTAGTTAGCACAGATTGGGTGAAATGGGTAAGGGGGAAGGTTATATTTTGATGCAGACAGAGTTTTAGTTTTGTAACTTTTAAATTAATTAAATTCTTAAAGAGACAGGAGTAGCAGACAACTTACATGTCTCCTGACAAACCTGTATGCGGGTTAAGAAGCAATAGTTAAATCAGACATGGAACAACAAACTGGTTCAAAATTAGGAAAGGAGTATGACAAGACTGGATATTGTTAGCCTGTTTATTTAACTTATATGCATAGTGAAAGTGAAAAGTGAAAGTGAAGTCGCTCAGTCATGTCCGACTCTTTAGGACCCCATGCACTGTAGCCTACCAGACTCCTCCATCCATGGGATTTTCCAGGCAAGAGTACTGGAGTGGGCTGCCATTTTACATCATGCAAAATACCAGACTGGATGAATCAGAAGCAGGAATCAAGATAGTTGGGAGAAATAATGATTGCTATGATAAGCTCAGATATGCAGGTGATACCAATCTAGTGGCAGAAAGTGAAGAAGAACTAGAGCCTCTTGATGAGGGTGGAAGAGGAGAGTGACAAAGGCTTGAAACTCAACATTCAAAAAACTAAGATCATGGCATCCAGTCCCATTACTTCATGGCAAATACAAGGGGGAAAAGTGGAAGCGGTGACAGATTTTATTTTCTTGGGCTCTCAAATCACTGTGGATTGTGACTACAGTCATGAAATTAAAAGACACTTACTCCTTGGAAGTAAACTATGACATACCTAGACAGCATTTTGGACTTCCCAGGTGGCACTGGCAGTAAAGAATCTGCCTGCCAATGCAGGAGACACAAGATACACGGGTTTGATTCCTGGGTGGGAAAGATCTACTGGATTAGGAAATGGCAACTCACTCCAAGTATTCTGCTTGGAAAATTCCACAGACACAGAAGCCTGGTGGGATACAGTCCATGTGGCCACAAAGAGTAGGACACAACTGAGCACAGTCAGAGAACATATTAAAAAGCAGAGACATCACTTTACTGACAAAGGTCCATATAGTGAAGCTATGGTTTTTCTAGCAGTCATGTACGGATGTGAGAGTTGGATCATAAAGAAAGCTGAGTGTGGAAGAAGTGATGCTTTTAAATTGTGGTGCTAGAGAAGACTCTTGAGAGTCCCTTGGATGGTAAGGAGATCAAATCTGTCAATCCTAAAGGAAATCAGTCCTGAATGCTCATTGGAAGGACTGTTCCTGAAGCTCCTATACTTTGACCACCTGATGCGAACATCTGACACAGTGGGAAAGAACCTGATGCTGGGAAAGATTGAAGGCAAAAGGAGAAGGGGGCAACAGAGGATAAGATGGTTAGACAGCATCACCGACTCAGTGGACATGAATTTGAGCAAACTCTGGAAGACAGTGGAGGACAAAGGAGCCTGGCATGCTACAGTTCATGGTATCACAGAGAGTCAGAAATGACTTAGAGACTGAAAACAACAACAAAATTAAAAGAGTTTTGGAGATTGGTTGCAGAAAAATGTGAAGGCACTTAATACTGAATTGTACACTTAAAAATTGTAGATACAGTAATTTTTATATTATGTATATTTTACTACAGTTTTTTTTTTTTTATGCCTAACAATAGGCTATGGACGAGGAGCAAGGACTATGTGTTCATGTCAGACATAATGGGGACTGCAGTTCAATGATCCTAAAATGATAGCACTTGGTGTAAATATTTAAAGTACAACATAAATTCTAAACATCATTATGACTTACAAGCAAAGAAGTTAAGAAAGTGAGTTAATATTATCAGTGAGTTTTGGACTGTTCTCAGGAAATGCATTTTGTAAAAAAGATAAACTAAAGTTTTTGAAACCAACTGTTCTTTGATTAAGAAAATAAATCATTATAATTTAGAGCCTGCAGTCTCAGGAGCAAATAGACTTAATTCTGGGTCTGGGAGATTTAGCAAGGGCTTCCCTGGTGGCTCAGTGGTAAAAGAATTCGACTGCCAGTGGAGGAGATGTGGGTTTGATCCCTGGGTTTGGAAGATCCCCTGGAGAAAGGCATAGCAAATCACTCCAGTATTCTTACCTGGAGAATCCCATAGAAGTCCTTAGGCTCACAAAGAGTCAGACACGACTGAAGAGACATAGCATGTACACAAGCTGACTTTGCTCATTTGGAAGTGAACATGAGATGAGCAGCACACGGAGAACTTTTTATTTACCTATGACCTTCACTTTTATTTTTGGGATTTCTTTTTATCATATTTAGCTTATCAGTTTATATTTTCAATATGCAACACCAGAAGATGGGTGAAAGCAGCTAGAAAAATTTTGATTTTATCTGCCTGTGGATTGACCAATGCAAGTTTTATCTTAAGGATCCATAAATTACATAATTACAGTCCAATTATTTGGGCTTCAATTTAAATAAATATTTAAAACGTGTCAAAATCTTAGAAAAATCTGAAAAAGTAATCTATTATTTTCAAGTGTAATAATATTCTCACCTCAATTAGATTATAAACTTTTTGAAACTATGGCTGTGGTCAAGATAACACTAGACTAGGATTTTCTATGCTGTAGGTTAGCTAGACACTAACTACCTACATGACATTTAGTAAAGTAATCTATTTAAGCCTCAGTTTCCTTGTTTTTGAAGCAAGTACAATAAGTTATACTGTAATAGCAATCTCAGGAGAGAAGTGAGCAATCTTAAAAGTGAGAGCTCAGTTCCCTGCCCAGGAAGTAAACCTGGATAATCCAGATAAAAACCAGGAGTCCTCACCACTAAACCACCAGGGCTAGAGGCTAGAAGCAAAGTGGCCCTAGATCTTGCCCCTGTTTAAAAGCAAGAAGTTTCAAGGAAGCAAAAACTGTAAAAATAGGTACAAAGCTTATTAGTAGAGACTCAGCACGATATATGGGAAGGTACACAGGAAAACAGTTTGTTTATCTAATTCAGAAGCAGGGCAGAGATATACACCCAGAGAAAAAGGGTATGGGCATCCTCTCTAATGAGCAGGAGTGCAGTAAGTCAGAAACCAGGCAGAGACACAGTGGGAGAGAAGTCAGGGCATCCTTAGTGAGGAGGAGCATAAGTCAGAAACGAGGCAGAGACACAGCGGGAGAGGAGTACAGGCATCCTGAGTTTGGAGGAGCGCGGTGAAGAGGTAATGTAAATCACTTACAGAGGACAGTCTTTCCTGGCCTTTGTTTCAGTTCAGTTCAGTTCAGTCACTCAGTCGTGTCCGACTCTTTGCAACCTCATGAGTTGCAGCACACCAGGCCTCCCTGTCCATCACCAACTCCTGGAGTCTACCCAAACCCATGCCCATTGAGTTGGTGATGCCATCCAGCCATCTCATCCTCTGTCGTCCGCTCCTCCTGCCCTCAAACCCTCCCAGCATCAGAGTCTTTTCCAATGAGTCAACCCTTTGCATGAGGTGGCCAAAGTTTGGAGTTCCAGCTTCAGCATCAGTCCTTCCAATGAACACCCAGGACTGATCTCCTTTAGGATGGACTGGTTTACCTTTGGCCAATTATCTTGTTTCTTTCTACATGCCTGACTGGTCCATGGACCCTCCTCAAGATGCTTGTGCAATTGTTTTGTGAGACAGATTCTACCACAGAGGCCTATGGGTGCATGCCCACACTTATTAAGGGATGGGGTCCCCTCCTTTTTTGATCCCCCAAGAAGTCTTCCTGCACATGTGAAGACAGGGAAGCCCTCCTTGATCTCAGGAGTGGGCATTTTATCCTCTTGACTTAGCAGAGCTCAGCTTTTGCCACCAGCTTTGTCCTTGCGGTGTCTGGGTGAGAAACAAAGGCTCCGTTTTACGCCATCTGATAAATACCAGGTGTCTAGCTCAGAGGCTCACTGTGTCCTATCTCATTAGTTCTTTCTAAATTAGAGAACATGAGGTAAAACAAGGGTTGAGATACGAGTAACATAATTAAACTGATTAAGAACTGCAAGGAGATCCAACCAGTCAATCCTAAAGGAAATCAGCCCTGAATATTCATTGGAAGGACTGATGCTGAAGCTGAAACTCCAATACTTTGGTCACCTGATTCAAACAACTGACTCATTTTAAAAGACCCTGATGCTGGGAAAGATTGAAGGCAGGAGGAGAAGGGGACAACAGGGGGTGAGATAGTTGCATGGCATCACTGACTCGATGGACATGAGTTTGAGCAAGCTCTGGGAGATGGTAATGGACAGGGAAGCCTGGCGTGCTGCAGTCCATCGGGTCACAGAGTTGGACACAACTGAGTGACTGAAATGAACTGAATAACTCAGGCTCTGGAGTCAGATAAACTTAGGGTCAAAGTCCAGGAGGAAATGACAATCCACTCCAGTATTCTTGTTTGGAAAATTGCATGGATGGGGTGGTCCTAAGATGGTGGAGAAATAGGATGGGGAGACCACCTTCTCCCCCACAAATTCAATGGAATATCATTTGAACGATGAGCAAATTCCACAAAACAACTTCTGAACGCTGGCAGAGGACACCAGGCACCCAGAAAGGCAGCCCATTCTCTTTGAAAGGAGACAGAATAAAATATAAAAGATAAAAAGAGAGACAAAAGAGTTAGGGAAGGAGACCCATCCTGGGGAGGGAGTCATGAAGGAGGAGAAGTTTCCAAACACCAGGAAGCCCTCTCACTGGCGGGTCCGTGGGGAGTTTTGGAATCTCAGAGGGCAACATATCCAGGAGAAAAAAAAAAAAAAAAAACCACAGATTACATGCCTAACCACAACTCCCAGTGGAAAAGTAGCCCAAATGCTCACGTCTGCCAGCAGTGAGTGGGGGCTGAACAGGGAGGCGCTGACTGCATGTTTAGGGTAAGGACCAGGCCTCAATGCCCTGAGGACAATCTGAGGGAGCTAACGTGAGATAGCAACCCAAACTGTGGAATAGCCAGAGAGAGAGGGAGGAAAATAAAAGAGGGAGAGAGAGAGAACGTTCCTGTGTAAAGTTCCAAGGCACAGCCTGACCTGATCACAGAATAAAGGATTCAGCGAATACCAGAGGAGAGATAGTCAGCTGCAGACGGGCCCCTGCCCACGCTGGAGGCAGAGAAGCAGGCGGAAGACAGCCAGAGCAAGAAGGTGAGGGGCAATCTCAGCCCCTTAGACAGCATCCTCCACCAAACTGTGAGCAGGCTCTTAGTTGCTAACTAAGACTTGCTGGGATCCTGGACGGTTGACATCTACCAGGAGGGTCACAGTCAGAGAGCAGCTCCCCAGAGGAGACACATGGCATACCTGAGACAGCACTCTATCTGCGCACCCAGGAAATGGAGGGGCTGGGACCAGGGAGGTGATAAGATGCACTGCACACCTGCTTGCCAAGCACCTGGTCGCCTGAGCTCCTCAGACCTGGGAAGGGCACAAAACACAGGCACAATCGAGTCTGTGCCTTTGTAGAGTACCCGAGAACCTGAAGGACAGCAGCTTAGACCTGGGAAGTGCATGCAAGCCAGGGCCCGCTTTACATAGTTCCCCTGCAGAACAACCTGGAGCCCGAGCAGTGTAGACTGGGAAAGCACACACACCATGAGTGGGGGCAAACCCAGAGTGGCCCAGACACTGTGAGCACTCCCCACACACGCCAGTGATATTTGTTTGCAGGGTTCTGCCCCCCCACCCCCAGCACAACTGAACAAGTGAGGCTAAATAACTGACCACCTTTGCCCCCTTGTGTCAGGGCAGAAGTAAGTCATTGAAGAGACTTGCAAACAGAAGAAGCCAAAATGAACAAAGAGGGAACCACTTTGGAAGCGACGGGTGAAACAGAGTAAAACCCTATAGTTAGCACTGACTACATTGGAAGGGGCCTATAGACCTTGAGAAGAAGTATAAACTAGAACAAGGAGCTATTTGAAACTGAACTGACCCACAGGCCCTCAACAGCTCCAGAGAAACTCCTAGATATATTTTACTATTATCATTTTTTAATTTTTTTAAGTTCTTTATTATTCCTTTAATTTTCAATTTTATAACCTATGATTACATTGCAAAAAAATTCTATTTTAAGGGAAACTTTATATATATATATATATATATATATATATAAATATATATATATAAATATATATAATATAAATATAAATAATATATATGTATTTATATTATATATATATTTATAATTTTTGTGATTTTGTTTTGTTTTTTTAACATTGTATTTTGAGAGTCTAACCTCTACACTAGATTTTTAACATTTGTTTTTTGGTATTTGTTATCAATTTTGTACATTTAAGAATCCAATCTTCAGTACCCATTTTTACTTAAGAGTGTGATTACTGGCTTGATTGCTCTCTCCCCCTTTACTCTCCTTTTTCTTGCCCAGGTCACCTCTATCTCCACCCCCCCTTCTTTTCTCTACCCAACTCTGTGAATCTCTTTGGGTGTTCCAGGCTGTGGCGAACACTCAGGGAACTCATTATTGTCTAGATCTGTCTCTCTCTTTTTGAATCTCCCTCTTCTCCTCCTGGTTACCTCTATCTCTTTCCTCCTTCTTCTCTTCTCTGTGTAACTCCATGAACCTCTCTGAGTGTTCCAGATTGTGGAGAGCACATAAGGAGTTGATTAATGGCTCGATTGCTCTCTCTCCTTTTGATTCCCCCTCTTCTTCTGCTGGTCACCTCATCTCCTTCTTCTGTCATCTCTTCTCCATGTAACTTTGTGCACCTCTCTGGGTGTCCCTCACTGTGAAGAATCTTTTCCCCCTTAATCTAGATGTTTTATCATTGGTGCTGTATGGATGGAGAAGTCTTGAGGCTACTGTAAGAATAAGACTGAAAGGCAGAGGCAGGAGGCTTAAATTAAAAACTTGAGACCACCAGAAAACTGTTGACTCCAGGGAACATTAATCAACAAGAGCTCATTCAAAAGCCTCCATACCTACACTGAAAACAATCTCCACCCAAGAGCCAGCAAGTTCCAGATCAAGACATACCATGCTAATTCTCCAACACTGCAGGAACATAAACCTGAGCATTAAAATACAGGTGGCCAAAAATCACAAGAAACCCATAGATACCTCAAAACTCACTACTGGATACTTCATTGAACCCCAGAGAGAAGAGATCCAGCTCCACCCACCATAACACCAACAGAAGCTTCCCTAACCAGAAACCTTAACAAGCTGCTCTTCCAACCCAACCCACATGGAAGAACCTCCAAAATAAAGAGGAACCACAAACTTCCAGCATACAGAAATGCCATCCAAAACACAGAAATCTAAACAAGATGAAAAGGCGGATGATATTCAGCAGGTAAAGGAACATGATAAATGTCCACCAAAAAAAAAAAAAAAAAAGGAGAGAGGGAGTCTAAAATAATTCAGAATAATTGTAGTAAAAATGATCCCAAATCTTGAAAACAAAATGGAGTTACAGATAAACAGTCTGGAGAAAAGGATTGAGAAGATGCAAGAAATGTTTATCAAGGACATAGAAGAAAGAAAAAAGAGTCAATCAATAATGAATAATGCAATGACTGAGATTAAAAAAAACACTCTGGAGGGAACCAACAGTAGAATAACGGAGGCAGAAGACAGGATAAGTGAGGTGGAAATAGAATGGTGAAAAAAAATGAAGCAGAGAGGAAAAAAAAGAATGGAAAGAAATGAGGACAACCTCAGAGATCTCTGGGACAATATCAAATGCCCCAGTATTCTAATCATAGGAGTCCCAGAAGAAGAAGACAAAAAGAAAGGCCATGAGAAAATAGTTGAGAAGATAATAGCTGAAAACTTCCCTAATTTGGGGAAGGAAATAGTCACCCAAGTCCAAGAAACCCAGAGAGTCACAAACAGGACAAAACCAAGGCAAAACACCCCAAGACACATATTAATCAAATTAACAAAGATCAAATACGAAGAACAAATATTAAAAGCAGCAAGGGAAAAACAACAAGTGACACACAAGGGGATTCCCATAAGGGTAAGAGCTTATCTTTCAATCCAGATCTTTCAGGCCAGAAGGGAATGGCAGGACATACTTAAAGTGATGAAAGAGAAAAACTTACAACCCAGATTACTGTACCCAGCAAGGATCACATTCAAATATGAAGGAGAATAAGAAGCTTTTACAGACAAGTGAAAGCTGAGAGAATTCAGCACCACCAAACCAGCTCTTCAACAAATGCTAAAGGATCCTTTCTAGACAGGAAACACAGAAAAGGCGTATAAACTCAAACCCAAAACAACAAAGTAAATGGCCACGGGATCATACTTATCAATAATCACCTTAAAGGTAAATGGGTTGAATGCCCCAACCAAAAGACAAAGACTGGCTGAATGGATACAAAAACAAGACCCCTATATATGCTGTCTACAAGAGACCCACCTCAAACCCAGTGACACTTACAGACTGAAAGTGAAAGGCTGAAAAAAGATTTCAAGCAAACGGAGACCAAAAGAAAGCCGAAGTAGCAATACTTATATCAGATAAAATAGACTTTGAAATAAAGGCCGTGAAAATAGACAAAGAAGGACACTACATCATGATAAAAGGATCAATCCAAGAAGAAGATATAACAATTACAAGTATATATGCACCCAAAATAGGAGCATCACACTACGTAAGGCAAATGCTAACAAGTATGAAAGGGGAGCTTAACAGTAACACAATAATACTGGGCAACTTTAACACCCCACTAACACCTATGGATAGATCAACTAAACAGAAAATTAGCAAGAAAACACAAACTTTAAATGATACGATGGACCAGTTAGAGCTAATTGATATCTCATGACATTTCACCCCAAAACAATAAATTTTACCTTTTTCTCAAGTGCACATGGAACCTTGTTTAGAATAGATCACATCCTGGGATGCAAATATAGCTTTGTTAAATTCAAAAAGTTGAAATAATTCAAAGCATCTTTTCTGATCACAATGTGGTAAGATTTGATGTCAACTACAAGAAAAAAAATATAAAAATACAAACATATGGAGGCTAAAGAACACAATTCTGAGTAAACAACAAATCACAGAAGAAATCAAAAAATAAATCTAAATATGCATAGAACCAAATGAAAATCAATCACAATATCCAAAACCTATAGGATTCAGTAAAAAGCAGTACTAAGGGGAAGATTCATAGCTTACAAGCTTACCTCAAGAAACAAGACAAAAATCAAATAAATAACCTAACTCTAAACCTAAAGCAACTAGAAAAAGAAGAAATGAAGAACCCCAGTAGAAGGAAAGAAATCACAAAAATTAGTGCAGAAATAAGTGAAAAAGAAACAAAGAAGAATAGCAGAAATCAACAAAGCTAAAAGCTGGTTCTTTGAGAAAATAAATAAAATAGAAAAACCATTAACCAGACTCATCAAGAAAAAAAAGAAGAATTAAATCAACAAAATTAGAAATGAAAATGGAGAAATCACAACAGACAACACAGAAATACAAAGGATCATAAGAGACTGCTATCAGCAACTACATGTCCATAAAATGGACAACTAGGAAGAAATGGACAAATTCTTAGAAAAGTATAACTTTCCAAACCTGAACCAGGAAGAAATAGAAAATCTTAACAGAGCCATCACAAGCACAGAAAGCAAAACTGTAATCAGAAATCTTCCAACTAACAAAAGCCCAGGACCAGATGGCTTCACAGCTGAATTCTACCAAAATTTAAAGAAGAGCTAACCTATCCTACTCAAACTCCTCCAGAAAATTACAGAAGAAGGTAAACTTCCAAACTCATTCTATGAGGCCACCGCCACCCTAATACCAGAAACACACAAAGATGCCACAAAAAAAGAAAATGACAGGCCAATATCACTGATGTACAGAGATGCAAAAATCCTTAACAAAATTCTAGCAAACAGAATCCAACAACATATTAAAAAGGTCGTACATCATGACCAAGTGGGCTTTATCAGAGTGATACAAGCATTCTTCAATATTAGCAAATCAATCAGTGTGATACACCATATTAACAAATTGAAAGATAAAAACCACATGATTATCTCAATAGATGCAGAGAAAGCCTTTGAGAAAATTCAACATCCATTTATGATAAAAAACCCTCCAGAAAGCAGGCAGAGAAGGAACATACCTCAACATAATACAAGCCATAGATGATAAACCTCCAGCAAACATTATCCTCAATGGTGAAAAATTGAAAGCAGTTCCCCTAAAGTCAGGAAGAAGACAAGGGTGCCCACTCTAACCACTACCATTCAACATAGTTTTGGAAGTTTTAGCCACAGAAATCAGAGAAGAAAAAGATATAAAAGGAATCTAGATTGGAAAAGAAGATGTAAAACTCTCACTGTTTGCAGATGACATGATCCTCTATATAGAAATGCCTAAAGACTCCACCAGAAAATTACTAGAGCTAATCAATGAATATAGTAAAGTTTCAGGATATAAAATTAACACAAATGAATCTCTTGCATTCCTATACACTAACAATGAGAAAACAGATAAATTAAGGAAACAATTCCATTCACCATTGCAACAAAAAGAATAAAATACTTAGGGATATATCTACCTAAATACACAAAAGACATATAGATAGAAAACTATAAAAACAAACAAACAAACAAAAAAAAAACCCAAAACCCCCAAAAACTGACAAAAGAAATCAAAGAGGACACACATAGATGGAGAAATATACCATGTTCATGGATCGGAAGAATCAATATAGGGTAAATGAATATACTAACCAAAGCAGTCTATAGATTCAATGCAATCCCTATCAAGCTACCAATGGTATTTTTCAGAGAACTAGAACAATTTCACAATTTGTATGGAAATACAAAACATGTTGACTAGTCAAAGCAATCTTGAAAAAGAAGAATGAAACTGTAGGAATCAACCTGCCTTACTTCAGACTATACTACAAAGCTACAGTCATCAAGACATTATGGTACTGGCACAAAGATGGAAATATATATCAATGGAAAAAAGAAGAAACTCCAGAGATAAATCCATGCACCTATGGGCATCTTATCTTTGACAAAGGAGGTAAGAATATACAATGGAGAAAAGACAATCTCTATCACAAGTGGTTAAGGGAAAACTGGTCAACCACTTGTAAAAGAATGAAACTAGAACACTTTCTAACACCATACAGAAAAATAAACTAAAAATGTATTAAATATCTAAATGTAAAGACCAGAAACTATAAAACTCCTAGAGGAAAACATGGGGAAAACACTCTCTAACATAAATCACAGCAGGATCCTCTATGACCCACCTCCCAGAATATTGGAAATAAAAGCAAAAATATACAAATGGGACCTAATTAAAATTAAAAGCGTTTGCACAACAAAGGAAACTATAAGCAAGGTGAAAAGGCAGCATTTGGAATGGGAGATAATAATAGCAAATGAAGCAACTGACAGATAATTAATCTCCAAATTATACAAGCAGCTCCTATAGCTCAATTCCAGAAAAATAAACGACCCAATCAAAAAATGGGCCAAAGAACTAGACAGACATTTCTCCAAAGAAGACATATAGATGGTTAACAAACACATGAAAAGATGCTCAACATCACTCATTATCAGAGAAATGCAAATCAAAAGCACAATGTAGTACCATTTCACGCCAGTCAGAATGGCTGCTATCCAAAAGTCTACAAACAATAAATGCTGGAGAGGGTGCAGAGAAAAGGGAACCCTCTTATACTGTTGGTGGGAATGCAACTAGTACAGCCACTATGGAGAACAGTGTGGAGATTCCTTAAAAAACTGGAAATAGAACTGCCATATGGCCCAGCAATCCTGCTGCTGGGCAAATACACTGAGGAAACCAGAATTGAAAGACACATGTATCCCAATGTTCATCGTAGCACTGTTTACAATTGCCAGGACATGGAGGCAACCTAGATGTCCATTGGCAGATGAATGGATAAGAAAGCTGTGGTACAGATACACAATGGAATATTATTCAGCTATTAAAAAGAATGCATTTGAATCAGTTCTAATGAGGTGGATGAAACTGGAGCCTATTATACAGAGTGAAGTAAGTCAGAAAGAAAACCACCAGTACAGTATATTAACACATATACATGGAATTTAGAAAAATGTAATGATGACCTTTTATGCAAGACAGCAAAAGAGACACAGGTGTAGCAAACAGACTTTTGGACTCTGTGGGAGAAGGTGAGGGTGGGATGATTTGAGAGAATAGCATTGAAACATGTATATTATCATCTATGAAATAAATCGCCAGTCCAGGTTCAATGCATGAGACAGGGTGCTCAGGGCTGGTGTACTGGGATGACCCTCAGGGATGGGATGGGGAGGGATTTGAAAAGGGGGTTCAGCATGGAGAACACAGGTACACCAATGGTTGATTCACGTCCATATATGGCAAAAACCACTACAATATTGTAAAGTAATTAGCCTCCAATTAAAATAAATTAATTAATTTAAAAATGTCATGGACAGAGGAGCCTGGTAGGCTATAGTTCATGGAGTCACAAAGAGTGAGACATGACTGAACAACTGAATACACACACACACAGAATGGATAGCTAATATTACTTCATTAGAACAGAATGGTATGGGGTTAGGAGAGAATTAACTTAGTGTTACTAAATTGAAATCCAGTGGAAAGAATCTCTTTTAAGAATTTCCCCCCATTCCTCATAAAAGGTAGCATGCCTTTCTCACCACCCTACCAATACACTGCTTTATAAGAAAAAATCAGAATATTTCTCACATTAGTTAATTCTTCCCAATAGATTTGCTTTTTTAACTAGAAATCAGAGTTTTCCTCATTGAATATAAATGATCCAATGAACAGTTTCCTCTCATTGTTGAAAGATAATATTGCAGTTATTCCAGCTGAATTAATATCCTAAAGATAAATATGCCTGTCTGACAAGAAGGGCAACCTCTGAATAATATTTTGTGTCAGCAAATTCCCCAAAATATATACTGTATTTTTAATTGGATCCAATAGCCTACCCTACTGAAAAGAATATGACATGGAAAAGTCAATTTTATATAGGAAAAATGTTAAGACCTGTGGGTAAATAGCATATTAAAATAGGAAATATCTGGTCTGGAGGAAGTCAAGATGGTAGAGGAGTAGTAGGACATGGAATTTATCTCACCCAACAAATCCATCAAGAATACATCTACACATGGGACAGTTCTCACAGAGCACTGACTGAACACTAGTAGAAGACATTGAACACCTAAAAATACAAGAAAAATTCCCTAGATAACTGGGTAGGATGAAGGAAAGAAGGGAAAAGGAAGAGGAGAGGAAGAAGGACAGGACCTGCATCACTGGCAGGGAAGTTAAAGGAGAGGGGTGGTTCCTGCATCCAAGGAATTTCCCTCCTTGGTGGGGAGATTGGTTGGGAGAGAGGGGGAGCTTCAGGGGCTACTGGACGATAGTGCAGGCAGGACAAAGACCTATGCAGATTGACTGTGTCCCAACCTGAGACACGTGTCCACTGTTGAGCATGGGGGCTGGGTATTGTAACGTGACATTTGGAAAGCAAACTAGGGGAGAGGACTGCTTTTGGCTGCAAGGAGACAGAGTAAGGGGACAGGAGTGAGAAAACCTGTGACCGGGATTGCTTCTGGAGGAAAGCCAGTCTGCCATAGAAGTGAAGCTGCCCCTTCCTTCCTGGGCACTAGGAAAGGCTGCAGACAGGGCCGGCTCTCTGGAGCCTATGGCAGCCAGCTTCCCCACATGCACTACTGCAACCAAGGCCAGTTCTTCCATACCTGTGGCCAGGCACTAGGAAGGGTTCCCACTGCAGCCAGCTCTATCACACGAGCCGGCTACCCTACATGCCTCATCATTGCCAGGGCCAGCTCTCCTGGGTCCAGGGCCAGACACTAGGAAAGGCCCCTACTGGGTGCCTATTCTCTTGCACCCATGATCACTGGCTATGCCATGTACCCTGTCCTCACTGGGGATCCTGTGTCCCTGAATGCCACCACCTCTGTGCCCACTCCTTGCCAGGATAGACTTGTGTGTTCCAGGGAAGCCTCTGGAGACAACCTCTGTAGGTGGACCACATGCAGAGGTTGGGCTTTGGGGCCATGCAACTAAGGAAGACTGAAACTTCTCACAGTTACACAAACTGCAAACTGACGTCTCTGCAACTGACTTTGTAAACTCAGTGCCTATAGAACATCTTAACGGATAATGAGTGGTCCCACAGCCGAGACAGGTCTAGCTTTAACAGCTATTGACTTTGTGGATACATAAATGTGGAGGTTGTGCCAAGCTAGAGTATGAACTGCCACCATAGCATCCATGGTAGGTTCTGATCCATGACTACAGCAATCTTGGCACCTGACTTCAGTAGATCTATATTCGTGGCCTGGTGAAAACAACATCTGAGAGATTGCTGTTGTTGTTCAGTTGCTTTGTCATGTCTGCCTTGTTCAACCCCATGGACGGCAGCATGCCAGGCTTCCCCATCCATCACTATCTCCTGGAGCTTGCTCAAACTCATGTCCATCAAGTCAGTAATGCCATCCAACCATCTCACCCCCTGTTGTCCCCTTCTCCTCCTGCCTTCAATCTTTCCCGGAATCAGGGTCTTTACCAATGAGTTGAGTCTTTACCAATTATTTGGCTCTTTGCATCAGGTGGCCCAAGTATTGGAGTTTCAGCTTCAACAGCAGTCCTTCCAATGAATATTCAGGACTGATTTCCTTTAGGATTCATTGGTTTGATCTCTTCACAGTCCCAGGGACACTCAAGAGTCTTCTCCAACACCACAATTCAAAAGCATCAATTCTTCAGTGCTCAGCTTTCTTTATGGTCCAACTCTCACATTCCTACATGACTACTGGAAAAACCATAACTTTGACTATACAGGTCTTTGTTGGCAAAGTAAAGTCTCTGCTTTTTAATATGCTGTCTAGGTTGGTCATAGCTTTTCTTCCAAGGAGAAAGTGTCTTTTAATTTCTGGCTGTAGTCACCATCTGCAGTGATTTTGGATCCCCAAAAAATAAAGTCTGACACTGTTTCCACAGTTTCCTCATCTATTTGCTATGAGGTGATGGGACCAGATGTCATACTAGTTTTTTGATTGTTGAAATTTAAACCAGCTTTTTCACTCCATTTTTCACCTTCATCAAGAGGCTCTTTAGTTTCTCTTCACTTCTGCTATAAGGGTGGTGTCATCTGCATATGTGAGGTTATTGATATTTCTCCTGGCAATCTTGATTCCAGTTTGTGCCTGACACTTGCATGATGTACTCTGCATATAAGTTAAATAAGCAGGTTGACAATATACAGCCTTGACGTACTCCTTGCCCAATTTTAAAGCAGTCCATTGTTCCATGCCCAGTTCTAACTGTTGCTTCTTGACCTGCATACAGATTTCTGCATGCATACACAAAACAGGTAAAGTGGTCTGGTATGCTCATCTCTTTAAGAATTTTCTATAGTTTCCTGTGATCCACATAATCAAAGGCTTTATTGTAGTCAATGGAGCAGAAGTAGATATTTTTCTGGAATTCTCTTGCTTTTTCTATGATCCAACAGATGTTGGCAATTTGATCTCTTGTTCCTCTGCCTTTTCTAAATGCATCTTGAACCAGGACCAATTTCTGGCATGGCCACAGTTAAGGTGGAGTTGAAAGCAGTGCCAATGACAGTGTAATATGAGAATTCACACAAGAGAAGAAAGGTGACACACAACAGAGAACATCCACAGGTGAACAGATCCAGAAGAGAAATAGTGATTTCCCTTCCAGTGGAAGTGCTAAGTCCTATTTACCTTGTACTCAGATCAGAAACAGCTAAGAAACAGATCTAGGCATTCTACTCCAATAACTAGTGAGCAGACTCCACCTCTGATAGGGCAGTGACAACCACAGAGCAAACAGAAGGCCCTGCTTAATACTCAGTTTGGGTTTTGTCCACCACAGTATCAATCACACCTCCTATAAAGAAAATAATGGCCAGCATACACTGAGGAAAGAGATGGCAGACATCTATACTAAAAACAATTCTCCTACCCCAAAGTATTAAATCCACACATTTATGTGTGTTCTATGTAGGAATGTTCTCACATTAAAAACCTCCCCAAAGTAGTCTGAGGGTCTGTCATTGAGAGAAGAACCTGCAGAGCATTTGCCCTTGAAGGCCAGCAGGGCTTGAGTGCAGGAGCTCTACAGGGCTGGGGGAAACAAAGACTCCATTCTTGGAGGGCACATAGGGTCTCACACACACTGGCACCCATCACAAAGCATTATTTCTATAGGAACCTGGGCTATACCTACCTAGAGGTATTGCAGGGTCTCCTGGGGAGGAGAAGGTCAATTATAACTCACTGTGAGAGCAAGGACACTGATAGTAGAAGCCACAGGAAATATAATTTTGAGTTAACTCTCACAGAAGTTCAAATTTCAGCACCAAGTCCTGACACCACACAACAACCTGCAGGCTCCAACCACCAGGATAGGAAAGCCTCAGGTCAAACAACCACCAGGATAGGAATACAAACTCAACCATCAGAGGACAGGCTGCCTAAAGACATCCTGAGCTCATAGTCACCTCAAAACACATCCCTTGACATGACCCTGTATATCAAATGGACAAGACCCAGCTCCATGCACCAGAGAGTAGGAACCACTCCCATATAACAGGAAGCCTGCATGAACCCCTGGACCAAACTCACCAGGGAGCAGACACCAGAAGAAAGAGGAACTACAATCCTGTAGCCTATGAAAGGAGACACAGACAAAATGAAATAACAGAGATATATGTTGCAGATGAAGGAACAAGATAAAAACCCAAAAGGCAACTAAATGAGTTGGAAATAAGCAATCTGTCTGAAAAGGAACTCAGAGTAATGATAATAAAGTTGATCTAAAATTTCAGAAAAAGAATAGAGGCTCAGATTGAGAAGGTATAAGAAGTGTTTAACAAGGTGCTAGAAGTTTTAAAGAAAAAACAAGAGAGATTAACAATACAATGACAGGAGTAAAAAATGCACTAGAAGGAGTCAATAGCAGAAAAACTGAGGCAGAAGAATGAATAGATGAGCTGGAAGACACAGTGGGGGGAATAACAGTCACAGAACAGAATAAAGAATAAAGAATGAAAAACAACAAAGACAGTTCCAGAGAACCCTGAAACAATATTAAATACACCAACATTCACATTATAGGGGTCCCATAAGGAGAAGGGAAACAGAAAGTGCCTAAGAAAATATTTGAAGATATTATATATGAAAACTTCCTTAACATGGGAAAGGAAACACTCACTCAAATACAGGAAGTGCAGAGATTCCCATATAGGAAAAAAAAAAAACAAGGAAGAACATGCCAAAACACATATTAATCAAATTAAAATTAAAGAAAAAGAAAAATATATTAAAAGCAGCATGGAAAAAATAACAAATAACATACTGAGAGGGTAACAGGCAGGAAGGCCAGGGGTCTCCAAATGGAGGAAATAGGCTGTAAGTGTGAGACATTTTTATCTCTCTTAAGGAGCAGGAGGAAACAAATTAGCAATATTTTTTTCCTTCTCTATACAAATTTAAAAGGAGGTTTCTCTTAAAATACTGTGCTGCCATGACACCTGGTTTCACCTGAAGCTAACTATTCTCAAACCTTGAGTTAACCAATACATTTTTCTTATGGAAATGTTTGTCTTAAGCTATGTTAATGTGCTATGCATTTACCCCAGACTCTGTCTTCAAGTCGGTTCTGCCAAATGGCTCAGAATTTACTTGACAAACCAGTATGTTATACTCAGATATTGTTCCCCTAATCTATGTAAATGAAACTATTTGTATGATAATCTGCCCTTCTACAAGATTCAAGTCAATCTTTTTATGGCCTGGGATGAATCATCTGGTGCCAAGATCATCCCAAAATGCAACTTATAGATGAGGGACCTGGTGCCATTCTGAGTTTTAAGACATTCCTTTCTTTCATTAACAGACTGCTAGTGACTATATAACATCCAGCTGAAGACTAGCGGGGGGTACTCTTTCTGCCCATTTCTGATGCCTATGTCAGAAGCTTTCTCAATCTCCTTTATACTTTAATAAAACTTTATTACACAAAAGCTCTGAGTGATCCAGCCTTGTCTTTCGCCCTGGTTTGAATTTGTCTCCTCTGAATGCCAAGAATCCAGGCATCTTATCATTCAGCAACAACCTTTCAATACAAAGGAATCACTAAAATGTTATTAGATGATTTTTCAACAGAAACTTTGAGTCAGATTGGAGTTGCACAATATGTTTAAAGTGAGTAAAGGGAAAAGCCTACAATAAATAATATTCTACCCAGAAAGACCCTCATTTAGATTCTATGGAGAAATCAAAGCTTTACAGACAAGTGAAAGCTAACAGAAAATTCAGGACCATCAAACTACCTTTACAACAAATGCTAAAACAAACTTCTCTAGGTGGCAAGGAGACCAGCAACTTAAAACAACCTTGTATACTGCTATATCAAAACCTCATGGGAAGGCACACCCAAAAACTACAATAGGTACACACAAAAAAAGAATAAAAAAATCAACCCAAACAAGATTCTTACTAAATATGGTAATCAAATCACAAGAGAAGAGAACAAAAGAGGAAGGGTAGAAAAAAGGCCTACCCAAATAAATTTAAAACAATTAAGAAAATGGCAATAGGAACATACATATCAATAATTACCTTAAATGTAAATGGATTAAGTGCTCCAACCAAAAGACATAAAGTAACTGAATGGATACGAAAACAACAACAGTGTACATGTTTTCTACAAGAGACACACTCCATGTAGTGGTACATACAGGCTGAAATTGAGGGGATGGAAAAAGATATTCCATGTGAATGGAAATAAAAGAAAAAGTGGAGCAGCTATGCTCATATCAGACAAAATTATACTTTAAAATAAGGACTATTATAAGAGACAAGGAAGGACACTGCATAATGATCAAGGGATCAATCCTAGAAGAAGATATAACAATTGTAAATATATGTACACCCATCATAGGAATACCTCAATATATAAGGAAAATGCTAATAGTGATCAAAGGGGATACAAACAGTAACACAATAACAGTGGAGGACTTTAACACCCCACTTACACCAATGGGCAGACAATCCACAAAGAAAGTTAATAAGGAACACAAGTCTTTAATGACACATTAGATCAGACAGACTTAATTGATATCAATAGAACATTCCATCCAAAAGCAGCAGAATGCATGTTATTCTCAAGTGCACATGGAACATCCCCCAGGATAGAACACATCTTGGATCACAAAGCAATCATGGCAAATTAAGAAAACTGAATTTGCATCAAGCATCTTTTCTGACCACAACACTATGAGATTAGAAATCAATTATAAGAAAAAAAAAAAAAACTGTAAAAACACAAACACATGTAGGGTAAACAATATGCTAGTAAACAACCAATGAGTCACTGAAGAAATCAAAGAGGCAATCACAAAATACCTAGAGACATATGACAGCATAATTATGATGATCCCAAACCTATGGGATACAGCAAAAGCATTTGTAAGAGGGAAGTTTATAGCAATACAATCTTACCTCAGGAAGCAAGAAAAATTTCAAATAAACAACATGACCTTACACCTAAAACAACTACAGAAAGAAGAAAAAACTAAACCTAACATATCTGCAAAAAAAAAAAAAAAGCATCCCAGAAGGGGTTAACCTCCTAAATATACAAAGAGCTCATGCAGCTCCACATGAAACAAACAAACAAAAAGGAACAACCCAATCAAAAAATGGGTAGAAGAGATAAATAGACATTTCTCCAAAGAAGACATACAGATGACTAAGAAGCACATGAAAAGATCACTAATTATCAGAAAAATGCAAAGAATGGAGGGGACACATGTATATCTATGGCCTATTCATATTGAGGTATGGCAAAATCATCACAATATTGTAAAGTAATTGTCCTCCAATTAAAATAAATTAATTAATCTAAAAATAAAAAAAATAAAAAACTACAATGAGGTATCAACTCACACTGATCAGAATAACCATCATCAAAAAATTTACAAACAATAAATGCTGGACAGGGTGGAGAGAAAAGGAAACCCTCCTACACTGTTGGTAGCAATGTAACTGGTAGAGTTAGTGTGGAGACGAGTATGGAGCTTCCGTATAAAACTAAAAATACAGCTACAATATGATCAAGCAATCACACTCCTTGGCATACTGTTGGAGAAAACCATAATTCTACAGTATAAATGAACCCTGATATTCATTGCAGCACTATTCACAAGTGTCTGGACATGGAAGCAACATAAATATCCATCAGTAGAGGAATAGATAAAGAAGATGTGGTGTGGAAATGGAATATTAAACAGGCTTAAAAAAGAATGAAATAATGCCACTTGTGGTGATATGGGTAGGCCTAGAAATTGTCATACTGAATGAAGTCAGACAGAGGAAGACAAACATCGTGTGTTATGCTTTACGTCTAGAATCTAAAATAAGTGTAAAAACGAACCTCTTTACAAAATAGAAATAGAGTCACAAATGTAGTAAACAAACTTATTTTTACCAAGGGGGAAAACAGGGCACAGATAAATTGGGAGACTCTGATTGACACATATGTACAATATATAAAACAGATAAATACTAAGAAAATCCTCTGGTGGCTTCCCAGGTGGCTCAGATAGTGAAGAAACTGCCTGCAATGCAGGAGACCCAGATTTGATCCCTGGGTCAGGAAGATACCCTGGAGAAGGGAATGACTACTCAATTCAGTATTCTTGCCTGGAGAAATCCATGGACAGAGGAGCCTGTTGGGCCACAGTCCATGGGGTCATAAAGAATCAGACACGACTGAGCAACTAACATTTTGACTCACTTACTTTTTGGAAGGAAAGTTCTGACCAACCTAGAGAGCATATTAAAAAACAGAGACATTACTTTGCCAATGAAGGTCCATCTAGTCAAGGCTATGGTTTTTTCCAGTAGTCATGTATGGATGTGAGAGTTGGACTATAAAGAAGGCTGAACACCGAAGAATTGATGCTTTTGAACTGTGGTGTTGGAGAAGACTCTTAAGAGTTCCTTGGACTGAAAGGAGATCCAACCAGTCCATCCTAAAGGAGATCAGTCCTGGGTGTTCATTGGAGGGACTGATGTTAAAGCTGAAACTACAATACTTTGGCCACCTGATGCAGAGAGCTGATTCACTGGAAAAGACCTTGAGGCTGGGAAAGATTTAGGGCAGGAGGAAAAGAGGATGACAGAGGATGAAATGGTTGGATGGCATCACTGACACAATGGACATAGGTTTGGGTGGACTCTGGGAGTTGATAATGGACAGGGAGGTCTGGCATGCTGCAGTTCATGGGGTCACAAAGAATCTGACACGACTGAGCGACTGAACTGGAACTGGAAGAATCTATGGTATTGCACAGAGAACTCTACTAAATTCTTTATAATGACCTACATGGAAACAGAATATAAAAAAGAGTGGATATATGTGTATGTATCACTGATTCACTTCCCTGTACAGTAGAAACTAAAACATTTAAAATCAAATATACTGCAATAAACATTAATTTAAAAAATAAAATTAGAAATACTGAACTTACATTAAGTATATACTATTTAAAACACAGTGTTGTTAAAAATTCACTTGAGTTTAGAATTCCTTCTTATAATTTCAGAGGGAAACTTTCTTAAAAATGTTCAGGGGCAAGAGACTCCCATAGAGAATAAACACAAAAAGAAACACGCCAAGATGCATATTAATCAAACTAACAAAGATTAAACACAAAGAACAAACATTAAAAGCAGCAAGGGAAAAGCAACAAATAACATATAAGAGGATCCCCATAAGGCTAACAGCTGACCTTTCAACAGAAATTCTGAGGGCCAGAAGGGAGTGGCAGAATATACTTAAACTGATTAAATTAAAAAAAAAATACACCAAGATTACTCCATTCACATTTGATGGAAAAATCAAGTTTTAACAGATATGCAAAAGTTAAGAGAATTCAGCACCAACAATCTAGCCTTACAACAAATGTTAAAGGAACTTCTCTAGACAGGAAACACAAGAGAAAGAAAAGACCTATGAAAACAAACCCAAAACAAAATAAATGGTAACAACATCATACGTATCAATAACTACCTTAAATGCAAATGGATTAAATGCTTCAACTGAAAGACACAAACTGGCTAAATGGATAGAAAAACAAGAAATAGTATATATGCTGTCTACAACAGACCCACTTCAGATCAAAAGACACATATAGACTGAAAGTTAGGGGATGGAAAAAGATATTCCATGCAAATGGAATAAAAAAAAGTGGGAGTAGCAATACTCATATCAGATAAAATAGACTTTAATGTAAAGACCATTACAAGACGCAAGGACGGACACTATGTTATGATCAAGGGATCAATCCAAGAAAAAGATGTAACAATTTAAAATATATATGCACCCAACATAAAAGCACCTCAATACATAAGGCAAATGCTAACAACTATTAAAGAGGAAATTGACTGTGATACAACTATTAAAGAGGAAATTGACTGTGACATAATAATAGTTGGAAACTTTAACACCCCACTCACACCAATGGACAGATCATCCAGATAGATAATTAATAAGGAAACACAAGCTTTAAATGACACATTGGATCAGTTGGACCTAATTGATATAGACAGGGCATTTCATCCAAAAACAAATTTCACTTTTTTTTTTTTCAAGTGCACATGGAACATTCTCTAGGATAGATCACTTTTGGGTCACACATCAAGCCTTGGTAAATTTTAAAAGACTGAAATCATCTCAAGCATCTTTCCTGACCTCAACATTATAAAATTAGATATCAACTACAGGGAAAAAAAAACAAAACAAAACTGTAAAAACCACAAACACAGAGACACTAAGCCATATGCTTCTGAATAACCAAGCAGTCACTGAAGGAATCAAAGAGGAAATTAAAAAATACCTAGACACAAATGACAATGAAAACTTGACTACCCGAAACCTATGGGGTGCAATAAAAGCAGGACTAAGAGGCAAATTTATTACAACACAATCTTATCTCAAGAAACAAGAGAAGTACCAAATAAACAATATAACCTTAAATCTAAAGCAACTAGAAAATGAAGCAAACACACACACAAAAATGTTACTAGAAGGAAAGAAATCATAAAAATTACAGCAGAAATAAATGAAAAACACTAACAAACACAAAAGACAAATAAAACTAAAAGCTGATTCTTTAAGGAGATAAACAAAATTGATGTACCATTAACCAGACTCATTAAGGAAAAAAAAAGACAAATCAATAAAATTAGAAATGAAAAAGAAGTTACAACAGACAACATAGAAATACTAAAATCATAACAAAACAAAACAAAAAAGAAAAAAAAAATACTACTACCAGCAACTAAATGCCAATAATATGGACAACCTAGTGGAAATGGACAAATTTTTAGAAAAGTATGATCTTCCAAAACTGAACCAGGAAGAAGTAAAAAATATGACCAGGCCAATCACAAGAATAAAAATTGAAATTTAATAAAAAATCTTCCAAACAAAAGCCCAGGGCCAGATGGCTTCACTGGTAAATTTTACCAAATGTTTAGAGAACAGCTAGTACCTATCCTGCTTCTAGTCTTCCAGAAAATGGCAAAGGAGGAAAACTCCTACACTCATTATACCTGGCCACTATCACCCTGATATCAAAACCAGACAAAGGTGCCACAAAAGAGAAAACTACAGACTAATATCACTGATGAACAAAGATGCAAAAATCATCAACAAAATTCTAGCAAATAGAACCCAAGAAGACATCTAAAGGATCATACATTATGATCAAGTAGACTTTTCCACAGGGAAGCAAGGATTCTTCAATATATACAAATGAAACATGGTGGTACACCATATTAACAAATTGAAAGATAAAAACCATATGATCATTTCAATATATGTAGAGAAGGCTTTTGACAAAATTCAACACCCATTTATGATTTAAAAAAAAAAAAAAAAAAACAACTCTCCATAAAGTAGGCATAGAAGGAACCTGTTGCTGGTGCTGCTGCTAGGTCGCTTCAGTCATGTCCAACTCTGTGCAACCCTAGAGACGGCAGCCCCTCAGACTCCCCCTTCCCTGGGATTCTTCAGTCAAGAACACTGGAGTGGGTTGCCATTTCCTTTTCCAATGCATGAAAGTGAAAAGTGAAAGTGAAGTCACTCAGTTGTGTCCGACTCTTAGTGACCCTATGGACTGCAGCCTACCAGGCTCCTCCATCCATGGGATTTTCCAGGCAAGAATACTGGAGTGGATTGCCATTGCCTTCTCCGAGAAGGAACCTATCTCAAAATAATAAAGGCCATATATAATACACCCACAGCAAACATCATTCTCAACACTGAAAAACAGAAATTATTTCCTCTAATATCAGGAATAAGACAAGGGTGCCCACTCTCATCACTATTATTCAATGTAATTTTGGAAGTACTAGACACAGCAATCAGAGAAGAAAAGAAATAAAAGGAATCCATATTGGAAAAGAAGTAAAACTCTAAGTTTGCAGATGCATGTGTGTATGATCAGTTGCTTCGTCCTCTCAAACTCTTTGTGATCCCACGGATGGTAGCCTGCCAGGCTTCTCTGTCCATGGAATTTTCCAGGCAGTAATACTGGAGTGGGTTGCAATTTCTTACTACAGGAGATCTTCCTGACTCAAGGGTCAAACCCATGTCTCCTGCATTTCCTACATTGGCATGTGAATTCTTTACCACTGAGACACCTGGGAAGCCCTGTTTGCAGATAATATGATACTAGAGAAAAAAACCTTAAAGATGGCATGACAAAATTACTAGAGCTAATCAATGAATGTAGTAAAGTGGCAGGATATAAAATTAATACACAGAATTCCCTTGCATTCCTAGATAGTAACAATGAAAAATCAGAAAGAGAAATTAAACAAACAATTCCATTCACCATTGCAACAAAAATTAAAATACTAGGAATAAATCTACCTGAAGGGACAAAAGACCTGTATGCAGACAACTATAAGACACTGATGGAAGAAATTAAACATGAAACAAACAGATGGAGAAACAGACTATGGTCTTGGATTGGAAGAATTATATTGTGAAAATGGCTATACTATCCAAAGCAATCTACAGATTCAATGCAATCTCTATCAAACTACAAATGGTATTTTTAACAGAACTATAACAACAAATTTCACAATTTGTATGGAAACACAAAAGACCATGGATAGCCAAAGCAACCTTGAGAAAGAAAAATGGGGCTGGAGGAATCAACCTTCCTAACTTAGACTACACTACAGTGCTACAGTCATCAAGAGTGTATGGTACTGGCAAAGAAAAAAAAAAAAAAAACAGAAATATAGACCAATGGAATGAGATAGAAAGCCCAGAGATAAGCCCACACCAGTGGGCACCTTATCTTTGACAAAAGAGCTGAGAATATACAATGGAGAAAAGACCTCCTTTCCAATAAGTGTTGCTGGGAAAACTAGACAGCTACATGTAAAAGAATGAAACTGGAATACTTCCTAACATCATATACAAAAATAAACTCAAATTGGATTAAGCACTTAAATGTAAGGCCAGGAACTATAAAGCTCTTAGAGAAAGTCACAGGCAGTACATTCTGACATAAATCAAAGCAAGATCCTCTTTGACTTACCTTTTAAAGTAATGGAAATAAAAACAAAAATAAACAAATGGGATTTAAAAGCTTTTGCACAGAAAAGGAAACAATAAATGACTAAAAGACAAACCCGAGGATGGGAGAAAATAATTGCAAACAAACAAACAAAAACCTGACAAAGGATTATTCTCAAAAATATATAAGCAGCTCATACAGCTCAATATCAAGAAAACAAATAGCCCAATCAAAAATTAGTAGAAGACCTAAACAGACATTTCCCTAAAGAAGACATACAGATAACCAATAGACACATGAAAAGATGCTCAACACCTCTAATTATTAGAGAAATATAAATCAAAACTGCAATGAGATTATGTCACACCAGTCAGAAGGCCATCATCAAACAAAATCTACGGACAAAAAATGCTGGAGAGGATGTGGAGGAAAGGGAACACTCTTGCACTGTTGGTGGGAATATAAATTGATACAGCCACTATGGAGAACAGTATGGAGATTCCCTAAAAAGCTAGGATTAAAACTACCATATGACCCAGCAATCTCACGACTGGGCATATAGCCTGTTGTTTTTCAGTCACTAAGTCATATCCAACTCTTTGTGAACCCATGAACTGCAGCATGCCACGCTCCTCTGTCCTTCACTATCTCCCTGTGTTTACTCAATCTCATGTCCATTGAGTCAGTAATTTCATCCAACCATCTTATCTTCTGTCCCCTCCTTCTCCTGTTGCCAGCATCAGGGTCTTTTCCAACAGGTCAACCCTTTGCATCAGGTAGCCAAAGTACTGGAGCTTCAGCCTCAGCATCAGTCCTTCCAATGAATATTCAGGGTTGGTTTCCTTTAGGACTGACAGGTTTGCTTTCCTTGTGGTTCAGGGGAGTCTCAAGAGTCTTCTCCAGCACCACAGTTTGAAAGCATTAATTCTTCAGCCCTCAGCCTTCTTTATGGTCCAACTCTCAAATTCATACGTGACTACTGGAAAAAAACATAGCTTTGACTATACAGATCTTTTTTGGCAAAGTGATGCCTCTGCTTTTTAATATACTGTCTAGGTTTGTCATAGCTTTTCCGAGAAACAAGCATCTTTTATTTTTGTGGCTGCAGTCACTCTCCACAGGGATTTTGGATTCCAAGAAAATAAAATCTGTTACTTTTTCTACTTTTTCCCCATTTATTTGCCATGAAGTGATGGGACCAGATGGGCTTTCCAGCTGGTGCTAGTGGTAAAGAACCTGCCTGCCAAAGCAGGAGATGTGAGACATGGGTTCGATCCATGGGTTGGGAAGAGCCTCTGGAGGAGGGCATGGCAATCCACTCCAGTATTCTTGCTTGGAGAATCCCATGGAAAGAGGAGCCTGGTTGGCTAAAGTCCAAAGAGTTGTACAGAGTCAGCCACAACTGAAGCAACTTAGCACACACACACAGTGGGGCCAGATGCCAAAGACCAGCAGTGGGACAACCAGTGCACTGGGCATGTTGTCCAGTTACATGGAGCAGCTGAAGGGCATGTTCCTGATAGTCAGAGCCTGAAAAACTGGAGGTCTGCTGGAGAAGAATGGCAAACCACATCAGTATTCTTGCCTTGAGAACTCCATGAATGGAATGAAAAGGGCATATATGCTGAAAAAATCATAATTGAAAAAGGTCCATGTACCCCAATGTTCATAACAGCACTATTTACATAGCTAGGACATGAAAACAGCTCATATGTTCATCGATATATGAATGCATAAATAATTTGTGGTATATATATTCAATGCAATATTACTCAGCCATAAAAAAGAACATATTTGAGTCAGTTCTAGTAAGGTGGATGAACCTAGAGCTTGTCATACAGAGTGAAGTAAGTCAGAAAGAGAAAAAACAAATATGGTATATTAATGAATATATAAGGAATCTAGAATAATGGCATTGATGAACCTATTTGCAGAGAAGGAATGGAGATGCATATGTAGAGAATGAACCTGTGGACACAGTGGGGAAGGAAAGAGTAGGATGGATAGAGAAAGTAACATAGACATATATACACTACCATGTGTAAAATAGATAGCTGGTGAGAATTTTCTGTTTAACACAGGGAGCCCAGCTATGCACTCTGTGGTGATCTAGAGGGGTGGGATGAGGGAGAGGATGGAGGCTGAAGAGGAAGGTGATGTAAATATAATTTAGCTTATTTGTGTTGTTGTACAGCAGAAACCATCACAGCATTGTAAAGCAGTTTTCCTCCAATTAAAAATAAATTTAAAAAATAAAATCCCATTAAAACACAATAAATGAGGTCTAAAAATTCAATCACATAAAATTAAAATTATACTATTGAACATTTTGATGACAAGCAATATTTTTTAGTCATTTTTTTATTGTCACAAAATATAAATTTTTTAAAAAATTAATTGCTATATTGTAGGCAAGTAAACTCTGAATTGAAAAAGTCCTCAAGGATCAGGGATCATTCACTTCCTAACAGAATCTCTCTCCATCATGAAGGAGAAACTTTAACTTATTTATCTTCTCTTGAGAATGTTGGACTGGCGTACAGGAGCTGGGAGCTAATGTCAATCATCATATACTGCTTTCTGTTTTCCTAGCATTTCGGTGTAAGCATCAAATTAATTTTATATCCAAACCATGGGCATCAGTATAAAATTATCACTAATTTATTTTCTTAGAACAATCCTTTAAAGTGGAATAAACTCTTGGTTTTCCTTCCTTTTTTCTGAGGAAATATAACGACAATGTGTGTGTGCATGCTCAGTCACTTCAGGTGTGTCCAGCTCTTTGTGACTCTATGGACTGTAGCCTGCCAGGCTTCTCTGTCCATGGCATTCCTCAGGCAAGAATAGTGGAGTGGGTTGCCATGCCCACCTCCACAGGATCTTCTTGACCCAGGGATTCAACCCAAGTCTCCTGTGTTTGCTGTATTGGAGGCAGATTCTTTACCTCTTGAGCCATGTGGGAAGTCCTATAATAATATACAGTAGGAAACCCCTCAAACATGGCTGAAGAAGTGTACTGATAAAGCAAATGCTGCAAAAAATCAGTAAAAGAAAGTAAAGAATTTCTTCTGCTGCTAATATTGGATTTGTAATTTGAGCACAATGATATTTTCTCTTAAATAAAGGTACTTAAATATCCTAAAAAAATGTTTGGGGACAAATTCTTTGTTTTCACTTCACATGTTTTCACACTCAATAGAAAATGACTAATATGATGAAAAATATCTGAGATGATAACAGTTTCTTTATTATAATAAGCATACCTTAATAAAATGGCTTAGGAAATGGAGAATTATAATGATTTAGTGTGATAAAGTAAATATGACTAACAAGGTTAATTCCAACTATTAAAATTTATGAAGCTTTAATAATAACTTTGAGAGAAGCATGATACATTGAATATTTATAGTTAGGCTTTCCTTTACACAGTAACTAATAATTGGAAAAAGTTTATGAATAATCTTTATTCACTCATTCTAGATTCATGGTAGCTAAATTCAACATGCTGTTTCCTAGGCTAGAATATCCATTTTTGTTAATAATTCTTTAATTTTCCTTCTTTTAACATAGCATGATAAAATTGATAACTAAAAACAGATGATTTGCCTTATTTTCAAAAGTGAATTGAAAATCTAGGATTAAGATGCCTTTTCTCTGAATTTCTGATGAAATAATCTCAGGCCCAAATCTGTTAAAGCAACTGCCGTTTTGTAAGTGTCATCATATTATTAATTAAACTTGAAAACAAGCTGATTTCAAAGGACAGACACATTTAAGCTTACCCTGAGGACGGTTAGCTTTTCTGCGAGCACCAAGCCGTTGTGCTTCACCTTCTGAGTCAAGGTCATGTCTTTCATTGTCAGGTACGATCTTGTGCTCTTTTTCACCATCAGACTTTATGAGGTATTTCTCCCTTTCTTCATCCATTTGAAGTATCTCATTTTCAGAGTGCAACAGAGACTGTTCCATCTCCATCATGTGTATATGTCTTTCACTTTCAAATTCATTTTGATATCTTTCATTTTCAAAATCTGTTCCATGTTTTTCAGAATCAGAGTCTATTTGATGTCTTTCAAACTTACCCCAGTGTTTTTGAAGGCCTTCTTGACATCTTCCAGAGCTACCCTGAAGTCTTGAAGATCTGTGTTGGTATTTTCTAGAGCTGTACCAGCATCTACTACAGTCAAAGTTCAACTGTTGTCTTTCAGAGCCAGTCACGTATCTTTCAGATTCATACCCGAGGCCCATCCAGAATCTTTCCAAGTCAGAGGCTCTTTGGCAATTTTCAGCCTTAATTATGGGATTCACTAAATCAGAGCTCATATCCAGGCTTTCAGAATCCAAGTCCATTGTGTGTCTTACAGACCAAGAATCGACATAATGCCTCTCAGTTTCAGTGTTCAACTGGACTGTGTTAGCATTCATGAGGCATTTCACAGAGGCTGAGGCTAGCTCATACCTTTTTGAGTCTGAGTCCATCCTACATGGTTCAAAGTCAGAGTCCATTATATGTCTCTCAGATCTAATCTTCTGGTGTTTTCCTTCCCCCATCAGATATATCTCAGATGCAGAGTCTGAGTCTATTGCATCCCTTTCCATGTATGAGTCCATCACGTATCTCTCAGATGCAGAGATTAGCCAGTGTTGTTCAGTCTCCATTATTTTTTTTTCAGACTCCATGAAGCGTTTTATAGAATCTGAGGCCATTTGGCATTTTTCTGCCTTCAGCAGGTGTTTCACAGATGCAGAAGCCATGGGGTATTTTTTTGAGTCTGAGTCTATCCTGGGTCTTTCATTGTCAGAAGCCATCACATATTTTTCAGAATCAGAGTCTGCCAGGCTTTTTTCTGAATCTGGGTCCATATGGTGTTTCAGAGAGTCAAATTCCAGCTGGCATTGTTCAACTCCAACTAGGTGTTGCTCTAGGTTTGATGCCATCTGGAATTTTTCTGCTTCCAGCAGGTGTTCCTGAGAGTCTGGGTCCATGGGACATTTTTCTGAATCTGAGTCCATTCCCCATGTTACTGAGTCTGAGTCTTTTGAGTGCTGTTCTAAGTCAGAGTCCATACCAATGCCTCTGTCAGAGTCAGAATCAATCACACAGCTTCCAGAGCCAGAAGTCAGCAGAGGGGCATCACTTTCAATTATCGATAGGTCTTGGAGATTTTTATAGTCAAAATAACTGGTTGAACTGTCAGAAACTTTTGTATCAGAAACTTCTGTTTCAGATGAGCTTCCTTCATCATGTGGCATGACAACTGCTCCTTCATTACTTAAAGAAAAGACAAATATGAATACTTAAAAAATAGTAATCAAATGTTGGCAAATACATTATTTCTCTGTTGAAAAGTCTTCTGTAGGAGAATATTATAAAGTACATATACCTATCAGACTTTAGAAAGCATGTGACATCATTATGCTTCTTGTGAACATATCAGAAGAAAATCATTGTAGGTAGATTTTACATTCATTTGCATTTACCTTCATATTAACTATTTTTCAGTGCACCTGAAAGTACTCATCTGAATATGATACTTCCTTACAATGTACTATTTTTTTGTCCTTATCCAGTCAGTGCATCATTATTTTGAAAACTGAATATTATGCTAAAATGTGGTAGAAAAAATTACTATTTCTATATTCTATTCCAAGTTAAGATTACATGTATATAGACTTATTATCAATGAAACTTACCTTTGAGTGCAGAGCTTTTCTAGAGAAAAATATTCAAATCTATTAGGTACTGCTTCATTTGGAAGGGACACATCTTGAAGGGGAAATATATGTTCAATGGGTGAATTAGTTGCAGTTATTGGCTGCAAAGCAAAATAAATCATAAACAAAGTTACAATTTCTTAGTTACATTTAACGTGAAACATAGCACATTTAGGTATTTTGATTGTGGGAAGAGTGTCATTTCATTATCTGTACTTGTGTTTAAGGGAAAGTTATAATGAGAACATTTTTCAAAGTAAAACTTCAGAAATAGCATTTAAGTATAAAAGAAAATATGATAGACACATTGTGAGATATCTTCCTAGCCTCTACTTTTCCATAAACTAATGTCCATCCCCAAATGCCTCATTGGTGCTGTTGCCTTGGAGTAATTGGCATTTGACCCAAATTGGGGCAATGAGATTTTTTTCCTGCAGAGTTTGAGTTAGAATTCAGAATAGTTCTTTTTTTTTTTTCTCTGCTGGTTGCTTGAAATAAGGACAGGCAATCATGGGCAGTATGAAGAAGTAATGTCTGGCATATGCCTAGAGAAGCAAAAAAAATGTAGAGTGTAAATAATAAAATATCAATACATTAAGGAAGTAGAAACAAGGGATCATATGCCTCTAGAGAAACATATGGATATATTTTCTACCTGAGCTCCTAATTTCAGTTCCTACTAAGTAGTAAGTTTACTTTCTGCCCTTGAGCTCTCTAAGGTAATCAAGATCTTTGACTTAATGTTTTTACCATGCTTCTTTTTTTAAAAAAATATTTATTTTAATTGGAGGCTAATTACTTTACAATATCGTGGTGGTTTTGGCCATACATTGACATGAATCAGTCATAGGTGTACATGTGTCCTCCATCCCAAATTCCCCACTCACCTCCTTGCCCATCCCATTCCTCTGGGTTGTCCCAGTGCACCAGCTTTGAGTGCCCTGTTTCATGCATTGAACTTAGACTGGTGATCTATTTCACATATGGTAATAGACATGTTTCAATGCTATTCTCTCAAATCATCTCATCCTCACCTTCTCCCACAGAGTCCAAAAGTCTGTTTTTATCTCTGTGTCTCTCTTGCTGTCTCGCATATAGGGTCATCGTTACCATCTTTCTAAATTCCATATATATGCATGAATATACTGTATTGGTGTTTTTCTTTCTGACTTACTTCGCTCTGTATAATAGGGTCCAGTTTCATCCACCTTATTAGAATTGATTCAAATGCATTCTTTTCAATAGTTGAGTAATATTCCACTGTGTATATGTACCACAACTTTCTTATCCATTCATCTGCCAATGAACATCTAGGTTGCTTCCATGTCCTGGCTATTGTAAACAGTGCTGCGATGAACATTGGGGGACACATGTCTCTTTCTTTTTTTTTTTCCAATTTCTCCTTTATTTATTTTTTTTCCCCCAGTGGATTTTGTCATACATTGATATGAATCAGCCATAGATTTACACATATTCCCCATCCCGATCCCCCCTCTCACCTCCCTCTCCACCCGATTCAGGTAACAATAACTCTACATGCAAAACAGAAAAAGAGACACAGAAGTACAGAATAGACTTTTGAACTCTGTGGGAGAAGGTGAGGGTGGGATGTTTTGAAAGAACAGCATGTATATTATCTATGGTGAAACACATGTCTCTTTCAAATCTGGTTTCCTTGGTGTCTATGCCCAGCAGTGGGATTGCTGGGTCGTATGGCAGTTCTATTTCCACTTTTTTAAGGAATCTCCACACTGTTCTCCACAGTGGCTGTACTAGTTTACATTCCCACCAACAGTGCCCTCTCCAGCATTTATTGTTTGTGGATTTTTTGATAGCAGCCATTCTGACCGGCATGAGATGGTACCTCATTGTGGTTTTGATTTGCATTTCTCTGATAATGAGTGATGTTGAGCATCTTTTCATGTGTTTGTTAGCCATTTGTATGTCTTCTTTGGAGAAATGTCTATTTAGTTCTTTGGCCCATTTTTTGTTTAAGCCAGTATGAGTGGGGTCTGTTCCTTGAGAGAATAGCATTGAAACATATACATTACCATATGTAAAATAGATGAAAAATGCAAGTTCAGTGCATGAAGCAGGGCACCCAAAGCTGGTACCCTGGGACAATCCAGAGGGATTGGGTGGGGAGGGAGGTGGGGGGTTTAGGATAGGGGGTTCACATGTATACCTGTGGCTGATTCATGGTGATGTATGGCAAAAACCATCACAATATCATGAAGTAACTACCCTCCAATTAAAATTAATTAGTTAAAAAAAAAGAATTCTAGCAGAAGAAAACAAAATAACGAAAAGGTCCTTCATAAGACATCAAAACTGCTGTTAATACATAATTGTTAACTTCAAAGTAGAACATACATAATAAGTGAGACTTAGGTGAAGAAGTAGGCCAAGAAAAGGAAAAAGAAGAGTTGAAAAATGATCAAAATGAATTTTATCTACTAAAGAGATATATTCCATCTTCAACAAAACTTGAATAAAAAATAATGGATTTAAACTGTAACATGTTATTTAAATACAATATAAGAAAAAATACTCAAGTTTTAACATACTATAGAATTAATTATAATAAAATTTTTGGAATCTCCTGTCCCAGTCAATAATTGTGAGGCTCAAATGAGATAGTATTTAAGAGAAAACACTAATTCAAAATAAAAGATAAGGACAAATAATGTAAATTATTAACAGATATTAAAAAGAAGGGTGATTTTATTTATAAACAAAAGCATGAGAAATATTGATACTTCCACATCTTAGGTGAGGTATATAGCAAACAATTTTCATGTGCTTCTAAATACTGATCTATAAGTGCAAATATTCAGAACTACTTTGACTCCTATTCTCAAATCATAGTAATATGGGTTTCCATTATGATTGCTCTGTCACTAGTTTTCATTATTTTGAAAGTCAAGACAAAAAGGGTTAGGGAAAGTACAGCAAATTTTATTCAATCAGACATTATCTAAATTTAAACAAATAATATCTGCCTTCATAGGTTGATAGCTAACATCTTTTCATGTGTATGATTTATTAGTATGCCCAGTCTCCTGAGAAAATATGTACATCATGCTCTTCTCTTTCCAAAAGAACATTCTACTATGTTAAGGAAAAATCTAGCAGAAAATACCTAAAATGACCTATATTTTACTCCATATATAGCTTTTCTTCTTCAAAATCAGTTTTTTAAGCAAAAACCATCATTGTTAATCTTTAATAAAATTAACATGAAAAAATAAAAATCTGTGATATGCAGAGTATTAAGGATTTTAGGACTTAAATAAGGAGTTTAAAGGGAATAGGGAGAGAGCATGGCAAGGGACTCCTTTATTTTTTAAAGGGAGTAAGGCCCACTCTTTATGGAACTTGACTCTTCAATGGTCTGTTTGCAAAGTAGTTCCATCATTGTACATTGTACCTTTCACTAGAGGCTTACTTTGGGAAAGCATCACTACTAAGATTTCCTAATTACAAATTAAAGTCAAGGAAAGAAGTCATAATATCCAAGTATTTTCAACAGGCACCCTAAGTCTAGCCCAGTTTATGATGAGATGAGCAAGATGAGGGACTAACAAACTATGCCCATGGGTCAAATCTAGCCCACCATGTTTTTGTATGGCCTAAGAGAAAAATAAATTTCTCACATTTTATATAAAAAGTAAAATGTAAAGTCCATTATCTCATCAGTGAGAACAATTTTTTCAACAGTTGAGAACATTGTGTATTTGACCTGATAAGCAACATATATTTAAGATATTTAGTTTTTTACAGAAAAAGTTTGCCATTCTTTGCACTAGATGATTTCCAAGGACTTTCTGATTCAGAGTCCAAGAGCCTATGCTTTTAAGCAAAATAAAAGTATTAGCAATAAGAATGCTAACAGAATTATGGAAAATAGTACACACAGAATTTTAACAAGGAGTTATAAAATAATAAAGGAACCAGTCAGAACTGAAGAGTATATTAACTGAAAGGAAAAACACACAAGAATGAATTAACAACAGACTAGGTGACACTGAGAAATGGATGAGATCTGGAATATAGAAAAGTGGAAATCACCCATTTAGAACAGCAATAAGAAAAACAAATTAAAAAATGAGAATCATTTATAGGACCTCTGAAAAAAACATTCAGCATACCAACAATTGCTTTATATGGGTTCCAGAAGAGAAGAGAGAGAGAGAAAAAGGTC
The DNA here is from genome assembly GCF_019320065.1 of Cervus canadensis. Taxonomy (NCBI): domain Eukaryota; kingdom Metazoa; phylum Chordata; class Mammalia; order Artiodactyla; family Cervidae; genus Cervus; species Cervus canadensis. Next base: position 74,492,145 of record NC_057419.1, read on the forward strand.
AAAAATATATTTGGTGAAATTATACCTGAAAAGTTCCCAAATCTGAAAGAGGAATCATATATCTAGGTACAGAAAGAAGAGGGGGTCCCAAACATAATGAACCCATACCAAGACATAACATAACCAAAATGGCAAAAGTTAAAGCTTAAGAGAGAATTTTTAAGGCATCTAGAGAAAAATAAAGTCATATACAAAGTAATCCACATATGGTTATTGGCTGATTTTTTTTTTTTTTTGGAGAAATTTTGGAGGACAGAAGGGAATGACATGATACATTCAAAGTGCTGAAAGAGAAAAAAAAAAATGTAGCCCAGGATAATCTACCTAGCAAGATTATCATTTATATTTGAAAGAGAGATAAAAAACTTACAGAATAAGCAAAAAACTAAAATAGCTCATCAATAAAGAATGATGGAATGAATATGAAGATGTAAAATATGACACCAAAAACATGTAGAGTGAAATAAAAATGTATATCTTTTAGAGTGCTTGAACTTAAATGGCCACTAATTTAATACATGCAAATATAGTTATATTGTTGTTGTTTAGTTGCTAAGTCATGCCCAACTCTTGTGACTTCATAGACTGTAGCCCACCAGGATCTTCTGTCCATGGGATTTCCCAGGCAAGAATACTGGAGTGGGTTGCCATTTGCTTCTCCAGGGGATCTTCCCAACTAGGGATTGAATCCATGTCTCCTGCACAGGCAGGTGGATTCTTTATCACTGAGCCACCAGGTAAGCCATAGATACACTAATAAGTCAATATATATGAGCCCCATGGTAACTACATATCAAAAACACAAAAACTAAAGAGAAAGGAACATAAGCCTACCACTAAAGAAAATCTTCAAAACACAAGGGAAGAAAATAAAAGGAGACAAAAAGAAGAGAGATGAACTACAAAAGCAAACAAAAACACAAATAACAAAATGAGAACAATTACATGTCTACCAATAATCACTTTAAATGTCAACAGATTAAATGTTCTAATCAAAATATATAGGATGAATGATTGGATATAAAAAAGATCAACCAATATGCAGCTCCCAAGAGACTCACTTCAGAGCTAAAGTCACATACAGACTGAAAGTGAGGGTATGGAAAAAGATATTTTATGAAAATGGAAGTGATAAGAAAGTAGGGATAAGTAACTCTTGATTAGACAAAATAGAGTTTAAAACAAAGTCTACAGAAAGAAGCGTATAATGATAAAAGGATCAACACAAGAAGAAAGGTAATAGTCATTAAAACATATGCAACTAATATAAGAGAACCTAAACATATAAAGTAAATATCAGCAGATATAAAGGGAAAAATTGACAATAATACAAAAACAGTAGGGGATTTTAACATCCCATTTATATCAATGGACAGATTATCCTGACAGAAAATAAGGAAATAATACTCTTAAATGACCAGTGTGTTCTCTTGGCAAAACTTTATTAGCCTTTACCCTGCTTGATTCTGTACTGCAAGGCCAAATTTGTCAGTTACTCCAGGTATTTCTTGAATTCCTACTTTTGCATTCGAGTCCCCTATAAAGAAAAGGACATCTTTTATGGGTGTTAGTTCTAGAAGGTCTTGTAGGTCTTCATAGAACCATTCAACTTCAGATTCTTCAGCATTACTGGTCTGAGCAGGGACTTGGATTACTGTGATATTGAATGGTTTGCCTTGGAAATGAACAGAGATTGTTCTACCATTTTTGAGATTGCGTCCAAGTACTGCATTTCAGACTCTTGTTGACTATGATGGCTACTCTATTTCTTCCGTATAGAGAAACTATATAGTCAGCAAGAAAATGATCAGGAGCTGAGTGTGGCTCAGATCATGATATCCTTATTGCCAAATTCAGACTGAAATTGAAGAAAGTAGGGAAAACCACTAGATTATTCAGGTATGACCTAAATCAAATCCCTTATGATTATAGAGTGGAAGTGACAAATAGATTCAAGGAATTAGATCTGATAGAGTGCCTAAAGAACTATGGACAGAGGTTCATGACACTGTACAGGAGACAGGGATCAAGACCATCCCCAAGGAAAAGAAATGCAAAAAAGTAAAATGATTGTCTGAGGAGGCCTTACAAATAGCTGTGAAAAGAAGAGAAGCAAAAGGCAAAGGAGAAAAGGAAAGATATACCCAACTGAATGCAGAGTTCCAAAGAATAGTAAGGAGAGATAAGAAAGCCTTCCTCAGTGATCAATGCAAAGAAATAGAGGAAAACAATAGAATGGGAAAGACTAGAGATCTCTTCAAGAAAATTAGAGATCCCAAGGGAACATTTCATGCAAAGATGGGCACAATAAAGGACAGAAATAGTATGGACCTAACAGAAACAGAAGATATTAAGAAGAGGTGGCAAGAATACACAGAAGAACTGTACAAAAAAGATCTTCACAACCCAGATAATCATGATGGTGTGATCACTCACCTAGAGCCAGACATCATGAAATGCCAAGTCAAGTGGTGGGCCTTAGGAGGCATCACTACAAACAAAGCTAGGGGAGGTGATGGAATTCCCAGTTGAACTATTTCAAATCCTAAAATATGATGCTGTGAAAGTGCTACACTCAATATGTCAGCAAATATGGAAAACTCAGCAGTGGCCACAGGACTGGAAAATGTCAGTTTTCATTCCAATCCCTAAGAAAGGCAATGCCAAAGAATGTTCAAACTACTGCACAATTGCACTCATCTCACACACTAGTAAAGGAATGTTCAAAATTCTCCAAGCCAGGCTTCAGCAATACATGAACTGTGAACTTCCAGATGTTCAAACTGATTTTAGAAAAGTCAGAGGAACCAGAGATAAAATTTCCAACATCTGATGGGTCATCAAAAAAGTAAGACAGTTCCAGAAAAAAAAAATCTACTTCTGCTTTATTGACTATGCCAAAGCCTTTGTGTGTATCACAATAAACTGTAGAGAATTCTGAAAGAGATGGGGATACCAGACCACCTGACCTGTTTCTTAAGAAACCTGTATGCAGGTCAGGAAGTAACAGTTAGAACTGGACATGGAACAACAGACTGGTTCCAAATAGGAAAAGGAGTACATCAAGGTTGTATATTGTCATATTCCTTATTTAACTTATATGCACAGTACATCATGAGAAACGCTGGCCTGGATGAAGTAGAAGCTGGAATCAGGAATGCTGGGAGGATATATTAATAACCTCAGATATGCAGATGACACCACCCTAATGGATGAAAGTGAAGAAGAACTAAAGAGCCTCTTGATGAAACTGAAATAGAGTGAAAAAGCTGGCATAAAACTCAACATTCAAAAAACTAAGATCATGGCATCTGGTTCCATCACTTCATCACAAATACATGGGGAAGCAATGGAAACAGTGAGAGACTTCATTTTCTCAGGTTCCCAAATCACTGCAGATGACTGCAGCCATGAAATTGAAAGACACTTGCTCCTTGGAAGAAAAGTTATGACCGAACTAGACAGCATATTAAAAAGCAGAGACATTACTCAACAAAGGTCCGTCTAGTCAAAGCTATTATTTTTCCAGTATTCATGTGTGGATGTGAGAGTTGGACTATAAAGAAAGCTGAGAGCTGAAGAATTGATGCTTTTTAACTGTGGTGTTGAAGAAGACTCCTGAGAGTCCCTTGGACTGCAAGGAGATCCAACCAGTCCATCCTAAAGGAAATCAGTCCTGAATATTCATTGGAAGGACTGAGGCTGAAGCTGATGCAAAGAACTGACTCAATGGAAAAGACCCTGGTGCTGGGAAAGATTGAAGGTGGTAGGAGAAGGGGACGACAGAGGATGAGATGGTTGGATGGCATCACTGACTCAGTGTCATGAGTTTGAGTAAACTCCTGGAGTTGGTGATAGACAGGGTGGCCTGGCATGCTGCAGTCCATGGGGTGGCAAAGAGTCAGACATGACTGAACTATTGAGCTTAACTGAGCTTTAAATGATACATTAGACCAGTTGGATCAAGTATTTATTATCTACAGGATATTCCATCTCAAAATAGCAGAATATAAATTCTTTTCAAGTGTACATAAAATGTTCATCAGGATAGATGACATGCTTAGCAAAAAAAGAAATCTCAACAAGGTTAAGAGGACAGACATTATATCGTTTAGTTTTTCCAACCACAATGGTATGAAACTAGAAATCAATTACAGGAAGGAAACTAGAAAATACAAAAACATGAAGGCTAAACATGCCTCTAAAGTACCAGTTTGTTAATGATGAAATCAAAGATGATTTCAGAAAATACCTCGAGACAAATGAAAAAGGAAAAACAACTTTCCAAAATCTATGTGATGCAACAAAAGAAGTTCTAAGAGGAACATTCATAGTTATACAGGCATACCTCAAGAAACAAGAAAAATCTCAAATAGCTTAACATACCACCTAAAGGAATTAGAAAAAAGAAAACCAAAACCCAAAGTCAGCAGAAAGAAGAAAACAATAAAGATCAGAGAGAAAATAAAAAAATAGGAAAATAATAGAACCAAAGAGCAATGAAACCATTAGATCTTTTTAAAAAATAACAAAAGTGACAAACCCTTAGCTAGTCTCATGAAGAAGAGAGAGCAGTAAAATAATCCAAATAAATAAGAATAAGAAAATACTAATACCACAGAGGTATAAAAACTCATAAGAAAGTACTATGAATGGTTATATGCCAACACATTGGACAAACTAGAAGAAATGGACAAATTTCTAGAATTATACTGACAAGACAGAATCAAGAAGAAATAGGCAATTAGAGCTGACTGTTCACTAGTAGTCATACTGAATTCGTAATAGATAATTCTGTCAGAAAAAAGTTAAGGACTGAGGAGCTTCAGAGAGGAACTCTACCAAACATAAAAGGAAACACTAATATCTTTCTTCAAGCCATTCCAAAAACTGAAGTGGTGGAAACACTCCCAAATTCACTTTATGAAGTTACCATTACCCTGCTATCAAAACAAGAAAAAGACAAAAAAAATAAATAAATAAAGAAAACTACAGGTCAATGTCTTTGATGACTAGAAATAACCTTAAAAATACTAGCAAACTGAATCCAAAAATATATAAAAATGATCATATATCATAATCAAGTTGCATTAATTTCAGAGTCACAAGGACAACTCAATATTTCTAAATCAAGCAATGTGATACACTACTGTAACAAACTGAATAATAAAAACCCTATGACCATCTCAATAGATGTCAAAAAAGCTTTTTACAAAATTCAACATTGATATAAGATAAAAACTCTCATTAATGTTGTTATTGGTAATATGATAAAAACACTTATTAATGTCTCAGCCTAAAAGGCCATTTATGAAATACCTACATCTAATATCATACTCAATGGTGAAAAGATCTCATCACTTCTTATAAAATCATGTAAAAGATAAGGATTCAGGCATTTCCATTTAACATATTATTGAAAATCTCAGCTACAGCAGTCAGATAAGAAAAAGCAATTGAAATACATTCCAAATTGGAAAGGAATAAGTAAAACTGCTATTATTTTCAGATAACATATATACAGAAAACTTTAAAATCTTCACCAAAACCCTACTGAAACTAATAAATGAATCCAGTAATGCTATAGGATACATGATTAATATACAAAATTTGTTGATTAATATACAAAATTTGTTGCTTTTCTATCACTAATAATGAACTATCAGAAAGATAATTCAAGAAAATAATCCCTTTTACAACTACATCAAAAATGATAAAAAATAAATTGGAATAAACTTAATCAAGGAAGTGAAAGACATATACTCTGAAAACTATAAAATATTTGCTAAAGAAATTGAATATGATACATGCAAATGGAAAAATATCATATATTCATGGATTAGAAGAGTTAATATTGTTAAAATGGCCATAGAATGCAAAATAATCTACACAAATAATGCAATCTCTACCAAAAACCCATGACATTTTTCTCCCCACAGAACTAGATCAAATAGTTCCTAAACTTTGTATAGATCACAAATTATCCCAAACAGTCAAAGGAATCTTGAGAAAAAGGAACAAATTTGGGGGGATATCATGCTCTCTGATTTCAGATTATAATACAAAGCTACAGTAATCAAAATAATATCATACTGACCCAAAAATCTACACATAGATCAATGGAACAGAATACACCATCTAGAAATAAACCCATGAACTTATGGTCAAATAATATGACAAAGGAAGGAAGGCTATAGGATGGGAAAAGATAGTCTTTTCAATAAGTGTTGCTGGGAGTAGTAGACAGCTATGTGCAAAAGAAGGAAATTAGAACATTTTCCCACATCATATACAAAAATAAAAGTGAAATGAATTAGAAAAGAATACAATATCAGTGTGGTTAGGATGAGAAGAAAGTGGAACAGTAGTAAACTGTTGGTGAGAATGTGAATTGGTGCAGTCACTATGGAAAATGACATATGTGTGTGTGTGTGTGTGTGTATGTGTGTGTGTGTGTGTATTTGGGTTTCCTTGATGGCTCAGTGGAGGTTTGAACCTGGGTTAGGAAGATCCCGTGAAGAAGGAAATGGCAACCCATTCCAGCATTCTTGTCTGGGAAATCCCATGGGCAGAGGAGCTTGTTAGGTGACAGTTCATGGGGTCACAAGAGTCAGACACAACATATTGACTAAAGAACAACATAATTAATACATACATTAATAACATGTGTATCAGTTCAGTTCAGTTCAGTCGCTCAGTCATGTCCGACTTTGCGACCCCATGAATCACAGCACACCAGGCCTCCCTGTCCGTCACCAACTCCCGGAGTTTACTCAAACTCATGTCCATTGAGGTGGTGATGTCATCCAATCATCTCATCCTCAGCCGTCCCCTTCTCCTGCCCCCAATCCCTCCCAGCATCAGGGTCTTTTCCAATGAGTCAATTCTTTGCATGAGTTGGCCAAAGTATTGGAGTTTCAGCTTCAGCATCAATCCTTCCAGTGAACACCCAGGACTGATCTCCTTTAGGGTGGACTGGTTGGATCTCCTTGCAGGCCAAGGGACTCTCAAGAATCTTCCCCAACACCACAGTTCAAAAGCATCAATTTTTTGGCACTCAGCTTTCTTCACAGTCCAACTCTCACATCCATACATGACCACTGGAAAAACTACAGCCTTGACTAGATGGACCTTTGTTGGCAAAGTAATGTCTCTGCTTCTTAATATGCTATCTAGGTTGCTCATAACTTTCCTTCCAAGGAGTAAAGATCATTTAATTTCATGGCTGCAATCACCATCTGCAGTAATTTTGGAGCCCCAAAAAATAAAGTCTGACACTGTTTCCACTGCTTCCCCATCCATTTCCCATGAAGTGATGGGACCAGAGGCCATGATCTTAGTTTTCTGAATGTTGAGCTTTAAGCCAACTTTTTCACTCTCTTTCACTTTCATCAAGAGGCTTTTTAGTTCCTCTTCACTTTCTGCCATAAGGGTGGTGTCATCTGCATATCTGAGGTTATTGATATTTCTCCCGGCAATCTTGATTCCAGCTTATGCTTCTTCTAGCCCAGTGTTTCTCATGATGTACTCTGCATATAAGTTAAATAAGCAGGGTGACACTATACAGCCCTGATGTACTCCTTTTCTTATATGGAACCAGTCTGTTGTTCCATGTCCAGTTCTAACTGTTGCTTCCTGACCTGCATGCAGGGTTCTCAAGAGGCAGGTCAGGTGGTCTGGTATTCCCACCTCTTTCAGAATTTTCCACAGTTTATTGTGATCCACACAGTCAAAGGCTTTGCCATAGTCAAGAAAACATGTATATAATTATATATGTATATAATCATATCTTCTTTATCAGATAATATGTACATATATACATAGTGGAATATTATATATAATTATATCATATTTTCATCTGAGGCACATGCGCTTCTCATATCTTCACATATATATATAATGAAATTTTACTCTGTCTTAAAAACAACTGGAATATTGCCATTTGCAACAGTGTGAATGAATATAAAGTGTATTATGCTAGTAAAAAAAGTCACAGAGCGAGAAGTATGCTGTATATTATCACTTATAAGTGGACTCTAACAAATCAAACAAATAAATGAATATATCAAAACAGAAACATATGCACAGATATATAGAACAGACTAGTGCTTATCAGTGGGTAGTAGGAAGTGGGTAGAGCTAGTGGGCAGGGGATTAAGATGCAGGAAATACTAAGTATAAAATAAATATGCTACAAGGATATATTGTACAGAACATGAAATATAGGTATCATTTTACTATAATTTTAAATGGGATATAATCTATAAAAATATTGAATCACCTGAAACTAATAAATTGAAAATCAACCATACTTAAATTAAAAAAGAAAGAAGAAAGACGGACTTTCTTAAATGAAGAGAAATGAAAAGACTTTTTGCAAACAAGTCTACTCAAAAAATGTCTAAAAATATCTCTTAAGGCCAAATATATAATCAAACAAAAAAATAGAGGATTCAAATGAACAAAACAAAAATGAAATTGGAGACATTTACAAATGATGGCACAATAATACAAAGAATTATAGGAGACTACTATAAACAACTATATTCCAACAAATTTTACAACCTAGAGTAAATAGATAAATTCCTAAAAAAAAAAAAAAATACAACCACCAAGACTAAGTCATGAAAATTGAAAATATAAAAAGATCAATAACAATTAAGGAAATTTAAACAGCCGTCATAAACATCCTAGCATGGATGACCCCAGGACCAAATGGCATCACTTATGATTTCTCCCAAACACTCAAAGAAGGATTAATATCAATAAAACTTTTCCAAAGGGATTCCCAGGTGGTGCTAGTGGTAAAAATCCTGTCTGCCAATGGAGGAGGTGTGAGAGATGAGGGTTTGATCCCTGGGTTGGAAAGATCCCTTGGAGGAGGGCATGGCAACTCACTCCAGTATTCATGCCTGTAGAGTCTCATGGACAGAGGAGCCAGGCAGGCTACAGTCCATTCGGTCACAAAGAGTCAGACATGATGGAACTGATTAGCATGTACACATGCAAACTGTACCAAAATATTGAATGGGAATAAACTCTGCCAAACTGAAGTTATAATGTCAGCATTACACTGATATAAAAACCAGAAAAGGACACTACAAGAAAAGAAAAATTATAAGTCAATCAATATTCCTGCTGAAAACAGATTAAAAATTCTCAACAGAATCTTAGCAAACTGATCCCAACAGTACATCAAAAAGATCATATATCATGAAAAAATGGTATTTACTCTAAGGATGCAAAGAGAGTTCAACAGTCACAGATCAAATCAATGTGATGAATCATATTAACAACACAGAAGGATAAAAATTAGTCTTTTATTAATAGATGGAGATAAAGCATTTAATAAGATTCAAAATTCTTTCATGACAAAAATTCTCAAATTGGATATAAAGGAAAAATATATGCAAATAACAAAGGTCACATATGATAAGCCCACAACTAGCATCATACTCAATGGTGAAAAGATTACATCTCTTTCTGTAAGCTCAGGAACAAGACAAGAGTGCCAACTCTTGCCACTTCATTCAACATACTACTAGAAGTCCTAACCAGAGAAATGAGGCAAGAAAAATAAAAAAGGTATCTGAATCAGAACAGAAAAAATGAAATCACCTCTATTTGTAGATGTCATTTTATTATTTACAATAAACCATGAAGAGTTCATCCAAAAATTATTAGAACTAGTAAATCGTTCAATAATTTTAATTTTAGTCACTCAGTCGTGTCTGACTCTTTGTGATCCCATGGGCTGCAGCATGCCAGGCTTCCCTGTCCATCACCAACTCCTGGAATCTACTCAAACTCATGTCCATTCAGTCAGTGATGCCATCCAACAATCTCGTCCTCTGTTGTCCCCTTCTCCTACCACCTTCAATATTTCCCAGCATCAGGGTCTTTTCAAATGAGTCAGTTCTTTGCATCAGGTGGCCAAAGTACTGGAGTTCCAGCATCAGTTCTTCCAATGAATATTCAGGATTGATTTCCTTTAGGATTGACTGGTTTGATCTCCTTGCAGTCCAAGAGACTCTCAAGAGTCTTCTCCAACACCACACTTCAAAAGCACCAGTTCTTTGGTGCTCAGTTTTCTTTATAGTCCAACTCTCATATCCATATCAATAATGTTACAGAATACAAAATTACCATACAAAAATCTGTGCATTTCTATATATATAAATGAATTATTAGAAAGAGAAATTAAGAAAACAATATTAACATGAAATTGTAAATAATATCATTACAAAGAATAAAATACTTTGGAATAAGTTTAATCAAATAGGTGAATGATCTGTACATTGAAAACTATAAGATGTTGATAAAAGAAAGTGAAGAAGACATAAATAAGTAAAATGCTATTCCTTGATCATGGATTGGAAGAATTAATATCACTAAATTTCTATAGTAATCAATGCAATCTATTGATATAATGCAATCCCTATCAAAATTCAAGTGGTATTTTTTACAGAAATAGAAAAAAATACTAAAGCTTGCATGGAACCATAGAAGATTGAAGATAGCCAAAGCAATCTTAAGAAATAAGAACATAGGTGGAAGCATCACATTTCCTGATCTCAAACTATAGTCATAAAACTATAGTAATCAAAATGGTGTGATGTAAAAACACACAAATGAATGGAACAGAATAGAGTCCAGAAATAAACCTATGTACATATGGTCAATTAATTTATGACAAAGGAGTCAAGAATAAATAATGGGGAAGGAATAGCCTCTTTAATATATAGTATTAGGAATTTTTATTTTTACAGTGTTGTGTTGGTTTCTTTTGTAGGTACTTTGACATAATTTTCATGTTTCAGTATAATATTTTTCCTTTTTTACCCAATGGGAAAAATATATTGTTATTTCAAAGAAATATTGTTCATATTATAAGAAAATAAATCCTTCATTTATAAAACACATATAATATTAAGAAAAGTGGACTGCCACATGCAAAAGAATGAAAATAAATCCCTTTCCTACACCAGGCACAAAAATCCATTCAAAATGGATTAAAAACTTAAATTTAATTCCTGAACTGTAAAACTTCTGTATAAAACACAAGGTTCAAGCACTTTGACATTAGCCTTGGCAAAGATTTTTTGGATTAGACACCAAAAGCAAAGGTAACAAAGAGAAAAATCAAGCTGAATTACATCAAAATAAAAATCTTCTGCACAAGAATGGAAACCATCAACAAAAGGCAACTTATGAAAAGAGAGAAAATATTTGCAAACCATGTATCTGATAAGGAGTTAATATCCAAAACATATAAAGAATTCACACAACTCAGTAGGCAAAAGCCAAATAATCCAGTTTAAACATAGGCAGAATAACTAATTAGACAATTTTACAAAGACATACATATGGCCAACAGGTACATAAAAAGGTACCTGGGAAATGCAAATGAAAATCACAAGATGTGACCTCGCATCTGATAGAATAGCTATCATTAAGTAAAGGATATCAGGTGTGTGTGAGAATGTGAAGAAAAGGGAATCCTTGTGCACAGTGAATTGGAATATAAATTGGTTCAGCCACTATGAAAAACAGAATGGAGATTCCTTTATAAATTAAAAATAGAACTACCATATGATACAATGATTTCACTTCTTTGTATATATACAAAGGAAGTAAAAACAGGATACAAAAAGGTACATGTATTCCTATGCTCACTGCAACATCATTCACAACAGAAAAGACATGGAAACAGCCTAAATACCCACTACTAGATTAATGGATAAGGAAGGTGCACACACACACACACAATGGAATATTATTCAGCCATGAGAAATAAGGTAATCTTGCCATCTGCAGGTCTGAGGTATTAAGTTAAACAAGGCAGAACGAGGAAGTCAAGTACTTAATCTAACCACTTTCATATGAAATAGAAATAAAATTAAAAATCATAGAAACAAAGTATAAAATTGTCTACCGGGGTCTTCAGGTTGTGGGAAATAGAAATTAGTTTAAAAAAAAAGTACAAATTTTCAGCTATAAGATGTATAAAAGTATTGGATCTGATGTATAACATGTTGATTGCAGTTGGTAACACTGTACTGTGTAATTCAAATATGCTAAGACAGTAGGACTTAAATACTGTCATGAAACAAATATGTGAAGTGATGGATATGTTAATGAATTAGATGAGAGGAATCATTTCATAATGTAATACTACATGATATTCCAAATCATAATGATGTAAGCTTTAAATATATTATTTCATTTTGATCTATATCTCAATAAAGTTGAAAAAATTTAAAAGGTGAAAATAAATGATAAAAGAAGCAATGCTGGAACATTAGAAATAAAGAATAATTGGAATATAAAATTATGGATTAAATATAAGGGATTTCCTTTTCTTAACTTTTCTAAATTATGTTGATGAATGAAGTAAAAATTAGATCACTGTCTTAAGTGGTTTTCAAAGTATATAGAGGAAGTAATTAAGGCAATTATATTGCAAATGCAGAGGGAAAGGGAGAAAAAATATTTCTGTACTCCAAATTGGATAAATGGAATCAAATTAGCAGGAAAAAAATGTAAAGAGCAAAAATCACTACACATTTGGGGAAAAAAAAGCAACACATTCATAAATGATCATTGAGTTAAAGAACAAGACTCGAAGGAAATAAAAATACAATTAACTGAATTAAAATACAACATATATATATACATGAGATATAGCTAAAGCAGCACTGAAGAAGGAGTTTATGACACTAAATGTTTAGGTTAAAAAAGAAGTGTCAGATTAATATTCTAAACTCTTACCTCAAGGATCTAGATAAAAAAGGACAAAATATATCCAACTTGATAGGGATTGTGTTGAGTCTACAGATTGCTTTGAATAGTATACTCATTTTCACTATATTGTTTCTTCCAATACACAAACATGGTATATCTCTCCATCTATTTGCATAATCTTTGATTTCTTTCATCACTGTCATATATATATATATTATATATATATAACCTATATAGATAGATTTTTTTTTGTTGTTGTTTCCTTAGGTAAATTCATTCCTAAGTATTTTATTCTTTTCATTGCAATGGAGAATGGGATGGTTTCCTTAAGTTCTCTTTCTGTTTGCTCATTGTTAGTATGCAATACTAACATAGGAATGCAAAGGATTTATTTCTGTGTATTAATTTTATATCCTGCAACTTTACTAGAACAAATAATTTCACAATTTGTACAGAAACACAAAAGAATTTTGAATAGCCAAAGCAATCTTGAGAAAGAAGAAAAGAACTGGAGGAATCAACCTGCCTGACTTCAGACTATACTACAAAGCTACAGTCATCAAGACAGTATGGTACTGGCTAAAGACAGAAATATAGATCAATGGAACAAAATAGAGAGCCCAGAGATAAACCCACACACCTATGGACATCTTTCTTTGACAAAGGAGGCAAGAATATACAATGGTGAAAAGATAATCTCTTTAACAAGTGCTGATGGGAAAACTGGTCAACCACTTGTAAAAGAATGAAACTAGAACACTTTCTGACACCATACACAAAAATAAACTCAAAATGGATTAAAGATCTAAATGTGAGACCAGAAACTATAAAACTCCTACAGGAAAGCATAGGCAGAGAACTCTCTGACAGAAATCACAGCAAGATCCTCTATGACCCAACTCCCGGAGTAATGGAAATAAAAGCAAAAATAAACAAATGGGACCTAATTAAACTTAAAAGCTTTTGCATAAGGAAGGAAACGATAAGCAAGGTGAAAAGGTAGCCTTCAGAATGGGAGAAAATAAGAGCAAACAAAGCAACTGACAAAGAATTAACCTCAAAAATATACAAGTAGCTCATGTAGCTCAATACCAGAAAAATAAACAACACAATCAAAAAATGGGCCAAAGAACTAAACAGACATTTCTCCAAAGAAGACTTACAGATGGCTAGCAAACACATGAAAAGAGCTCAACATCACTCATTATCAGAGAAATGCAAATCAAAACCACAATTAGGTACCATCTTCCACTTGTCAGAATGGCTACCATCAAAAAGTCTACAAACAATAATTGCTGGAGAGTGTGTGGAGAAAACTGTTGGTGGGAATGAAAACTAGTACGGTCACTATGGAGAACAGTATGGAGATTCTTTAAAAAACAGGAAACAGAACTGCCATATGACCCAGGAATCCCACTGCTAGGCATATACACTGAGGAAACCAGAATTGAAAGAGACACGTGTATCCGAATGTTCATCACAGCACTGTTTACAATAGCTAGGACATAGAAGCCACCTAGATGTCCATTGGCAGACGAATGGATAAGGAAGTTGTGATAAATATACACAATGGAATATTACTCCTATTGCAGCTATAGAAAAATAATGCATTTGAGACAGTTCTAATGAGGTGGATGAAACTGGAGCCTATTATACAGAGTGAAGTAAGGCGAATGAGAAACACCAATACAGTATATTAATGCATATATATGGAATTTAGAAAGATGGATTACAACAACCCTATATGCAAGACAGCAAAAGAGACAAAGATGTAAAGAACAGACTTTTGGACTCTGGGAGAAGGCGAGGGTGTGATGATATGAGAGAATAGCATTGAAACATATATATTATCATATGTAAAATAGATGACCATTGCAAGTTCGATTCATGAAGCAGGGCACTCAATGCTGGTGTTCTGAACAACCCAGAGGGATGGGGTGGGGAGGGTGGTGGGAGGGGTTTCAGGATGGTGGGATACATGTATGCTCATGACTGATTCATGCTGATGTGTGGAAAAAACCACCACAATATTGCAAAGTAATTAGCCTTAATTAATTAATCAAAAATATATATTCAAAGCAAGTAGAAGAAAGTAAATAACAAACGCCAAACAGAAATCAAAGGAATTGAAAACAGAACCATGATAGAGAAAATCAATGAAAAAAAAAAAGTAAGTTCTTTGGAAAAAATCAATAAAACTGGCAGAATTCTAGCAAGACTGATAAAAGAAAAGGTAGGGAATACAGATTAATATATCAAGAATAACAAGAAATATCACTACAGATCTTGTAGGCAAAAAAGTATAATAGAGAATACTACAAACTATTAAACCCACAGAAATTTGATAATTCAGATCAAACGGATAAATTCTTGAAAAGACAAAAATTACCACAATTTACCAAAAATAAAATTGATAATTTGAAAAATCCTATGCTTATCAATGAAATTTAATACATAATTTATACCCTCCCACCAAGTCCCAGGTCTAAAAGTTTACACAGGAGAATTCTATCAAAATTTAAAGATGAATTAACACCAGTTCTACCTATTTTTTCCAATATTTTTTTTCAAATAAGTCTATGAACTTAACATTACCTTAATAACAAAACCAGCTTGCACAAAAAGAAAACTAAAGTTCAATCTGCCTTATCAATATAGACAGAAAATTATTAAGAAATAAAGTTCAGCAACATATAATAAGAATTATCCACCACGACGGAGTGAGTTTTATTTCAGGCTTACTAGTTAAAAATCAGTGACTACAAAAATCCTCATCAAAATATCAGCAAATTGAAACCAATAATATATATATATATATATATCATATATATATATATATATATATATATATATAAAACTTATACACAACAACAAAGAAGGATTTATTTCAGGTATGTAGGGTGGTTTCTACATACAAATACAAATTAATGTAAACCATCCCATAAATAGATTAAAGAAAGAAAATCATATCTTCATATTGATAGATGCCAAAAAATGATTGACAAACATCCAACACCCATTCTAGTTAAAAAGTCTCAGGGAACTAGGAATAAAGGGGAACTTTCCCAACTTAATAAAGAATATCTGCATAAAATCTATAGCTATCATCATACATAATGGTGTTAAATTAGATGTTTTCCTGCTGAGATCAGAAACAACAAAAAGATGTCTCATTTCACCATTTCTTTTTAACACTGTAATGTAAGTCCTACTTAATGCATTAAGACAAGAAAAGAAAAGGTATACAGAGTGTGAAAAAAAGAAGTAAAACTATCTTTCTTCACAGATGGTGTGACTGCCTATGTGGATATTGACAAAGAAATAAGCAAAAGAAACCTGGAACTATTATGAGGAATTATTAACATAGTAAAGTTAATATACAAAAGCCACTTGCTTCTTCTATATCAAAAATGTACAATTAGAATTTGAAATTAAAAATACAATACTATTTAGTTTAGCAAAAAAAAACTTGAAATATTTAGGTATAAATCTAACAAAGTATGTATAAGAGCAATATTAGGATTCTATAAAACTCTGATGAAAGAAATCAACAATGATCTAAATAAAAGGAGAGTCCATGCTCAGGGTCAGGAGAATTCAAAATTGTCAAGATGTTAGTTATTCCCAATGTGACACACAGATTCAAGGCAATCCCAGTCAAAACCCCAGAAAGTTATTTTATGGATATCAACAAATATTATGGGGTTTATATGAAAAGGCACATGTCCAAGAATAGCCAACAGAATATTTAAAGGGAAAGAACAAAGTCAGAGAATTGACACTACCAGTGCACTTCAAGACTTACTATAGAGTCCAAAAGTCTGTTCTATACATCTGTGCCTCTTTTTCTCTCTTGCATATAGGGTTATCATTACCATCTTTCTAAATTCCATATATATGTGTTAGTACACACAGAAGAATTCTACAAAAAAGATCTTCAAGACCCAGATAATCACAATGGTGTGATCACTGACCTAGAGCCAACATCCTGGAATGTGAAGTCAAGTGGGCCTTAGAAAGCATCACTACGAACAAAGCTAGTGGAGGTGATGGAATTCCAGTTGAGCTATTTCAAATCCTGAAAGATGATCTTGTGAAAGTACTGCACTCAATATGCCAGCAAATGTGGAAAACTCAGCAGTGGCCACAGGACTGGAAAAGTTCCGTTTTCATTCCAATGCCTAAGAAATGCAATCCCAAAGAATGCTCAAACTACCGCACAAGTGCACTCATCTCACACGCTAGTAAAGTAATGCTCAAAATTCTCCAAGCCAGGCTTCAGCAATAAGTGAACCAAGAACTTCCAGATGTTCAAGCTGGTTTTAGAAAAGGAAGAGGAACCAGAGATCAAATTGCCAATATCCATCATTGAAAAAGCAAGAGAGTTCCAGAAAAACATCTGTTTCTGCTTTATTGACTACGCCAAAGCCTTAGAATGTGTGGATCACAATAAACTGTGGAAAATTCTGAAAGAGGTGGGAATACCAGACCACCTGACCTGCCTCTTGAGAAACAAGTATGCAGGTCAGGAAGCAACAGTCAGAACTGGACATGGAACAACAGACTGGTTCCAAATAGGAAAAGGAGTACATCAAGGCTGTATATTCTCACCCTGCTTATTTAACTTATATGCAGAGTACATCATGAGAAACACTGGGCTGGAAGAAGCACAAGCTGGAATCAAGATTGCCGGGAGAAATATCAATAACCTCAGATATGCAGATGACATCACCCTTATGGCAGAAAGTGAAGAGGAACTAAAAAGCCTCTTGATGAAAGTGAAAGAGGAGAGTGAAAAAGTTGGCTTAAAGCTCAACACTCAGAAAACTAAGATCATGGCATCTGGTCCCATCACCTCATGGGAAATAGATGGGGAGACAGTGGAAACAGTGTCAGACTTTATTTTTTTGGGCTCCAAAATTACTGCAG
>NC_057419.1:74509827-74514500 GCF_019320065.1 Cervus canadensis
GCTTTTTTTTTTTTTTCATTTCTATTTACATGGAGGCATTTTATATCTCTTCACTTTCACCCTGTCTTTAGATCTGAAGTGAGTCTGTAGTAGGGAGTGTTTAGGTGGGCTTTGTTTTTTATTCATTTCAACCACTCTACATCTTTGAATGGACAATGTAATTTATTTACTTTTATTTATTTGTAGGTGTGTACTTGTTGCCATATTCTTAATTGTTTGGGGGTTGTTTTGCCATCCTTTTTTTCTTCTTTTGCTCTCTGCCCTTGGAATTTGATGACTATCTTTATTGTTATATTTGGATTCCTTTTTCTTTTTATGTGTGTGTATCTATTTTAGGGGTTTAGTTTCTGGTTACCATAAGATTCATATCATATGTATATGATGCATCATATGCATTTCTCATGATGTAATCTGCATATAAATTAAATAAGCAGAGTGACAATATACAGCTTTGAGGTACTCCTTTCCTGATTTGGAACCAGTCTGTTTTTCCATGTCCAGTTCTAACTCTTGCTTCTTGACTTGCATACAGATTTCTCAGGAGGCAGGTCAGGTAGTCTGGTATTCCCATCTCTTTAAGAATTTCCCACAATTTCTCATGCATCCTGTTGGTCCTTTAATGGACCGGAACCTGGTGGTCCAGAGTCGACGATAAGAAAGTAAGAGAGAGCGCTTGTTGGTCCTTTAATGGACCGGAACCTCGTGGTTCGGAGAGTAAGAGAGAGAAAAAGGCTGATATCCCCTGGTTTAGGCGGGAAGCCAATCGAGCCCTGTTCTTAGGGCTGGCGCTGCTGCACGTTGTCACCGGGCGCCCTCTCGGGTGGGTGAAGGCACAGTGCGCCTTCTCAGGAGGGTCTTAGAAGCCCGGGCAAGAAAGTGAGCTCAGCGGGCCTCTGTGCTTCAAGGAATTAGCCAGAAATAGAGAGAAAGAGAGAAGGAATAGAAAGAAGGAAAGAAAGAAAGACACGGGGACCAAAGCTCTGATGGAGCAAAGGTGTTTTTAATCAACATGGCGTGGGCATATATACTGTAGTAATTCTCAGCAAAGACAAAGGTTAAAATTCCAGACTTTCAAAACATAAGATGATCCCTATCAAAGAGAGAGTTGCAAACAATCATCTTTTACCATTTGGCTCATAAAAAGGAAGTGGGTACTTATCACTGTAATGAGAAATGCCTGGATTCCTCAGCCCCGGGAAAGGCGTGCCTCTCCTCTTAATTCCTGAATATTTAGGACTCAATAAAGGCCAGAGGGTTCCTGACAGATCCAAAACAGCACACAGGAAGCCTTTTGTTAAATGCTTCCTGACAGCATCCAACCTGGGCTGGTGATCTGTTTCACCCTTGATAGTATATTTGTTCCAATGTTATTCTCTCAGAACATCCCACCCTCGGCTTCTCCCACAGAGTCTAAAAGTCTGTTCTGTACATCTGTGTCTCTTCTGTTTTGCATATAGGGTTATCGTTACCATCTTTTTAAATTCCATATATATGCGTTAGTATACTGTATTGGTCTTTATCTTTCTGGCTCACAATTTCTTCTGATCCACACAGTCAATGGCTTTGGCATAGTCAATAAAGCAGAAGTAGATGTTTTTCTGGACTCTCTTGCTTCCTCTATGATCCAATGGATGTTGGGAATTTGATCTCTCATTCCTCTGCCTTTTATAAATCCAGCTTGAACATCTGGAAGTTCACAGTTCAAGTATTGTTGAAGACTGGCTTGGAGAAATTTGAGCATTATTTTGCTAGTGTGTAGATGAGTGCAATTCTGTGGTAGTTTGAACATTCTTTTGCATTGCCATACTTTGGAATTGGAATGAAAACTGACCTTTTCCAGTCCCGAGGCCACTGTTGAGTTTTCCAAATTTGCTGGCATATTGAGTGCAGCACTTTCACAGCCATCTTTCAGGATTTGAAATAGCTCAACTGGAATCCCATCACCTCCACTAGCTTTGTTCATAGTGATTCTTCCTAAGGCCCACTTGACTTGGCATTCCAGGATGTCTGGCTCTAGCTAAGTGATCACACCATAGTGATTATCTGGGTCATGAGGAGCTTTTTTTGTATAGTTCTTCTGTGTATTCTTGCCACCTCTTCTTAATATCTTCTGTTTCTGTTAGGTTCGTATCATTCCTTTCCTGTTTTGTGCCCATCTTTGCATGAAATATTCCCTTGGGATCCCTTAATTTTCTTGAAGAGATCTCTAGTCTTTTCCATTCTGTTGTTTTCCTCTATTTCTTTGCATTGATCACTGAGGAAGGCTTTCTTATCTCTCCTTACTATTCTTTGGAACTTTGCATTCAGATGGGTATATCTTTCCTTTTCTCCTTTGCCTTTTGCTTCTCTTCTTTTCACAGCTATTTGTAAGGCCTCCTCAGACAATCATTTTGCTTTTTGCATTTCTTTTCCTTGGGGATGGTCTTGATCCCTGCCTCCTGTACAATGTCACGAACCTCCGTCCATAGTTCTTCAGGCACTCTATCAGATCTAATCCCTTGAATCTATTTGTCACTTCCACTGTATAATCATAAGGAATTTTATTTAGGTCATACCTGAATGGTCTAGTGGTTTCCTCCACTTTCTTCAATTTCAGTCTGAATTTGGCAATAAGGAGTTCTTGATCTGAGCCACAGTCAGCTCCCAGTCTTGTTTTTGCTGACTGAATAGAGGTTCTCCATCTTTGGCTGCAAAGAATATAAGTAATCTGATTTTGGTGTTGACCATCTGGTGATGTCCACATGTAGAGTCTTCTCTTGTGTTGTTGGAAGAGGGTGTTTGCTATGACCAGTGCGTTTTCTTAGTAAAGCTCTGTTAGCCTTTGCCCTGCTTTATTCTGTACTCTGAGGCCAAATTTGCCTGTTACTCCAGGTATTTCTTGACTTCCTACTTTTGCATTCCAGTCCCCTATAATGAAAGGACTTGTAGCTTGTAGCCACACCAAACTCTGTGGGTACAGATCATCATGTAGAAATAAATTTGTTATTATAGATGTTCTGGGCTTCCCATGTGGTGCTAGTTGTAAGGAACCCTCCTGCCAATGCAGGAGACATTAGAGATACAAGTTACATTCCTGGGTCTTGAAGATCCCCTGGAGAAGGGAATGGCAACCCACTCCTTTATTCTTTCCTGGAGAATCCTATGGACAGAGGAGTCTGGCAACCTACAGTCCATAGGGTCCCAGTGAGTCAGACATAACTGTAGTAACTGAGCATGCACAGAGTAGATGTTCTATTTCATCTTTTGCATATGCATTCATTTTCTTCTGGACATCAGATATACATCTTCAAGATTATTAAATGAGAGCTACTTTCTTGTGTATAATTTAGGTTCTCTGTCTCTATGGGGCAGCCTGTGTACTGCTGTCTCATTTTTATCTTACTCTTAGTGTTATACCTCATTCCTAATTACAAGGGACTATCCAGTTTAATAATACAAACTCATACATGATGGGCCTTTTTTTCTAATGTTGTATTTCATTGAGTTTAAGAACTGTGTACACCTTCAATACCATCTACTTGCAATTTTTTTCCAGATTGCTTACAACTGTTTTATATTCCCTGTTATCTTGAATGTGAGAAAGTCTAACAAGTAGCCAAATTACATCACTCTTTTGTTTTTGTCAGGTTATAAGCCTTTGTCATTAACTTATAATAATAGCACTATATGAATAAAATATATAGTACATACTGTTATACGAATAGAGCCACTGAAAATACTAGTCACCTCTCTCCTTCAGTATTTGCTGTCACTCAGCTTGGGTTAATAAATTTATAGTCATGCTTTGAGTATTTACTATAAAGCATAGAAATAGATACTACTAAGTCCACATTATTTTATATTATGCATGCACCATTGAATGCTATGAGGGCAGCATAATGACTGCCTGTATTTATAAGAATATGAATTCCTTTTTTTATAAAGGCTATACCTTTTAAATGTTTCATAGTAGACCAAATCATTTATATATAAAATTGATATGTATATATGTGTATGTATATATATATATATATTCAATGAATATTTTTCAGAATACTCTACTTAAATTTTTCTCTTTTATAAATACCTAAAGATTATGAGTATATAATTAAAATTTTATCTTAAGGATTCTATATGATCTTAAGAGAAACTGGATGAGAAGGCACATCTCCTTCTGTATAAAAAGTCATTGTCAGTTTCTAAATGGAAGCCACTTATCAGCATTCTTTGACTCCTCCCCAAAATATGACTTGCGAGTGTTTGATGCCAAAACATGGGAAATGTTCTTAGGACCTAAGGCAATTGGTGGAAAGACATCTTCCATTTTAAACTTAAATCTAATTACTTTTACCTTATTTCTGCCTGTATTCGTTACGCTGAAAAGCAGAAGTTATTCCATACATTTATGAACTTTAATTTTAAAGCTGAGTATAGATAAATATCTAAATTTCCAGAATCACATGCCAGTGAGTTCTTTACAGCTACATAAAACTGACCTTGGTAATACATTTACTATCAGGAAATTTTGCCATTTTGACATATCAAGCCCAAAGAAATTTTTGTTCCAAAATGTGGATATTGCATAAATTATAGGGATTATATTCCAGGAAAGAATAAATTGCCAGTATTAGAATGGCCAAAAAATTCATTCATAACATCTTATGGAAAAGCCCAAAGTTTCTGATCAACTCAAT